>NW_027507785.1:262696278-262961785 GCF_037356315.1 Lithobates pipiens | reverse complement strand
CAAGTGCACTTGGAAGTAAAGTCGCTGTAGATCCGAGGGGGACATGCAAGGGAAAAAAAAAACACCATTTTAGCTTGTACATGATTGGATTATAAAATCAGCAGAGCTTCCCCTCATTTCAGATCTACCCCTTAGATTTAGAGCAACTGCACTTCCAAGATGCACTTGCAATGTAAAGTGGATTTGCCTTTCGTAAATAACCCCCATAGAGTGTATGTGTTTGTGGACAATTATGAAACATCTTAATGATACAAATAACAGATACAGTATATATGGTGCCTAAACAAAAGTGGAAAGAATAGTGCAAAAAATGTAATGTGGCAAAACTGTAACATAATCCCTTGTGTAGATACTATGCTTTCTATGTAGACCCTTCACTCTCTTCTGAGTGGGCTTTCATCTTTAATAGCTGACCATCACATACTGTAGGTCAGATAGCGTGTGCCTTCAAACTAAAAAATGGATATTCCAGCACCACATCAAACACCTCCAGCAGTGATGGATATCTCTCCAGTCTTGACTCCCAGCTTGTAATTACAGGATTAGTGGGTGGAAAGGTCAAGCTCAGTCTTTCACATAAACCAGGCTCAAAGAAGACAGAAAAGAGAATTTATAGTGCTCACTGCTGCATTAATTAATAAAAACAATTACAGTAGATTACACACACATATTTCAATGGTCATTCAGAAAAATGCAAAGTTGCTGGGCACACACATGTGCAATTCTAATCACAGGACACTAGCTGACTGCTAAATTCATCCTGTACACAACCACAGCATTCCACTGGTTTTGTCGCAATGACATCATCAGTTGTCGTCCCTGATTGCTCCGGATGAGGTCATTACGGTGAAGCCAGTAGGACGTAGCTTTGCGATCTCGGTGCAATGCTGTAATGTAATGTGCAGGAGGATTACAGCGGTTGGCTGGTGTTCTCTGACTAGAATTGCACATGAGCTTACCCAACAATTTGGCATGTACGTGCAGCCTACAGAGTAAATCTTTTTGGTGTAGATGACCTCGCTCTGTAGTCTGAGAACTGACACTTCCTGTGAAGAAACTACATGTAGCACTCATCCCCAAAAGGACCAACTGATTCTGTCCCAGGTTCCTTTCCCACTAGTGAAGCAACAGCAGCTAAGCACAAAGCAACATTTATTGATGAACAAACTTGGAAAAGCCACACAGGTGTTGAGGGTTAAACATCCAGAGCCTAAACTCTTTATTAGGTTTCAAACATACACTTTTAACACAGTTAGGGACACTCCTCTTAGCCTTGTCATAGAGGGGGTAGGGGACAAGGAATATATAATAATAATAATAATATGTATATTCAAACAACTACAGTTTAAACACATGAAGGGATTATGATAAGCAGGCAGCCCCTCCTTATACATCCCCTGCTGGGATGTGTCTCCCAGTCCAGACCTTTTGTCTACATGCCATGACCCAACACAATTAAACACAGCAACAAGGGGGGGGGGGGGGGGGGGAAGAAGGGATGCAGCATTACATTACATTATCTCAATGCCATTTTAGCCCCACGCTTTGGGAATACCGCCATCTTGTATATGCCTTTATTAGCTGAAAGTACATTGTTTGTGGAATAAAAGTATATATTTAGCCCAGCCGGGCCAATAAGTTTAGGTAGCCAGAAATGAATCCAGGAGCCCAGCCACAGATACAGCGTTCACTCAGTACCGATGAACCGGCGACTGCGGACACAAATGTCTGGAGGTGGCATCTTGTCCAGGTGGTGGGAGATGGCAAATACCCCTCCAAATTTCACGTTCTCTGCTGGGCCATAGTCTATGGTTAGGAGGCGAGCCCACAGCCCCTTCCAAAACACACAGTGACAGTGGGTTCTGTCACAAGTCCTTTCAACAATAGCTCAGGAAATGCTAGATTCAAAAGAAACCGGCCAACATTCAGCTCGTGTGTACTGCAGCTGGTCTGACAGAAGCTGGCCATTCAGCTGGCTTCTGTCGAAGGGGCATGACCAAAAAAAAAAGGTCTGCCAACTGTGCTCCCGATCAGCGCTCTCAGCCAATGGCTGACTGAACACAATAGAACAGGAGGTTAGATTTCTGAACTGATAGTGGATAGTTAGTACAGCGGCTCTGACCTGTCAGTTTTTTTTTGTTCAGCCCGCTGGGGTTGAACGAAAAAATAAATAAATAGTTGTGTGTACCAGGCTTAACCAAGTGTCCCCATGGGACTTGTCACCCTACCCCATATCCAACCCCTCCTTTTCTTCCTGTATGGTCATTAGGGATGAGCTCGGTGTTCGTCTCGAACGCATGTTCGACTCGAACATGGGTCGTACGCCTATTCGGCGAATTCAGAAATTTGTGGACCATTCGCATCATATTGGTGTTGAGCGAATGGCCCACAATGGCCAATTATAGCTCAGGGGTGTTTAGTACACTCCCCACACTATATAAGGTTGCCAGTGCAGCGGCCTTGTGTAGTGTGTTGATGTGCAGGGAAAGAGCAAGATGGCAGGGACAGTGTATTTTTGCTTGGGAGCCTAGCAATGTTAAAGTGGGTGTTGTGTGCCTCCTGCACAGTATACACCTGAAGCTACCCCTTATTGCTGGTGTTGTTCTGTTTCTGTAATACAGGCATACTATAGACACCCCCCAGGGCACGATATTTAAAGGAATATTTTTTTTTCACTTTAATCATCATTAAAATCAGTGCTCCCGAAAAAACGGGCAATTTAAGAAAAAAAAGTTTACATTGATCCATGTCCCCTGGGGCAGGAGCCAGGTCCCCAAACCCTTTATAGGACAATATCTTGCATATTAGCCTTTAAAATTAGCACTTTTGTTTTCGAACGCTCGAGTCCCATAGACTTTAATGAGGTTCTAAAGTTCGTACGAATTCCGTTCGAAAGTTCTGGTGCGAACTGAACCGGGGGGGGGGGGGGGGGGGGTTGTCTCATCCCTAATGGTCATCCATGGTCACAGCTGTAATTGAATTAGCACAATTAAAGGTACAGATTCATTCTGCTGGCTTTCTCTGTTTATTTTTCAGGTCCTGGGATATCTCTCTCCTCCTCACCTCACATCCTGCTCACTGAAAGAAAGCACAGAAGACCGCTATTGCGAGAAGATACTTACTGCTTTGATCCTGGGCAGTTTAAATAAAATGCTTAGAAATTAAATTTGAAAGCCAATCAAGCAAAGGGGATGGAGTGTTTTTCTTTATAGGTGCCAACATCTGTGGTCTGGTACAACAGTCCGAATTGTCACTCAATTGTCAATCAAACTGTCACAGCTCTAACTCTTTTGGGGTAATGTTGCCCCACAGGTGTGGGTGGACAGTGTTTATGGTGGTACCTGGTGGTTGGTACAGTGGTTAGTACATAGAATGCATTAAGATAAAAATCCTTGTACCCAGTGGCGGCAGATAGTAAAAAAAAATTTTGGGGGGGGGGGGGGGCTGCAAACAGTGCACCCACACACACCCCCTCTGGTCGGGTTGGTTGGTTGGCGCACATACCCCACCCGTGGTTGGCAATCATGGGTGGCTTCCCCTGCTCGCCTGCACAGGCATCCTGGCAGCTTCTCCTTCCCCTGCTCGGTGGCTTCCATCTCCTCCCTCATCCTCAACAGCCAATCAGAATGCTTCTCCTTTATGCCAATCGGGAAACAGGTCTCAGACCCGCTTCCTGATTGGCAGAGAGGAGATAGAGTGTGAAAATAGCATAGATTCATTTGATATTCTCACACACCTGGGTGGGCTCTGAGCGCATTCTCTGCGCCCAGAGCCTACCCTTTTTTGAAGTATATTAGAGCCTCTGGCTCTAATTGGTGCTTCAAAAAAACACCCACCCCGCACTGCAATTCATGCGTCCTGAAAGGGGCCAGGTGCATGGATGGGGGCGGCATCTGTACACCCTTAATGGACGGGTAGCTCCTGCTTATACCTTTAGAACCACTTTAAGGTGCACATAGACATCACAATGGCTGTCAGATCTGGTAAGCACAGTACTGCTACGATTGGCTGAATGCATACTGGGTTAGGCTGAGGTTCTTATTTCATGGTATGTTTCGAGTTTATTATCTGTGTGTATTTGTTTTGCCTCCTTCATACAGCAGTCCTGAAAAGTGTGCTGTATAAAGTTTAATAATGTACACTGTTCCTACTTACACAATCATAATCACCTGCACGGAATAACTGGATAAGTGAAAGGTTTTCAATTCATTCTATAAAAATGTTCCCCTAACCTTATCACTGTGAAATCCAGACAATAACATATAAATAGTCTACTTATATGAGAGCTCTAGTGTGTAATTGCTGGGTGTGGTGTCTTACACAACTAACAGGCGCGTTAATAAATGGTTTGTCGTCAGTGGTGCTCTATTTTACATTTTCTGAGTTGCGCAATGAAATAAATAGATGAATGTCTCATGGATTAAATGGCATATTTGAGGTCATCAAACTGGCATACTTTTTTTTTTCTTGTCTGGGTTAGGCTTATCCAAACATCTAAATGGGCAATTTAGATTTTTCCTTAAAGCAGTATTAAACCCAATATATTATTTTGCAGCTCACAATCTCTTATGCCGCATACACACGACCGGACTTTCCGGCAGACTAGGTCCGAAGGGATTAGTCTGTCGGACAAGAGAAATAGACCATGTTTCAAATCTATCTGACGGACTCAATACCAATGGACTAAAATCTGGAAAACTGTTCATCTGTGTGCTGGTCCGACCGACAAAATACAACGCAAGGAAAGCTATTGGCTACTAGCTGGTGAACTTCCTTGTTTAGTCCTGTTTACGCCATCATGTTCAAAACGAACAAACTTAGTCCGTTCGTGTGTTGCCAAGTCCGTTCGTTTGGAAAGTCCGTCGGAACTCCGCCAAAAGTCTGTCAGGAAGACCGTCGGACCTAGTCTGCTGGAAAGTCTGGTCGTGTGTACGCGGCATTAGATGTGATGGCTGCATTATTGTTTTTAGGCTTTTTCCCTTTATTTTCACTTGGTGACCTGGCCAGTAAATCTGTTATTTTTCAACTTCCTTTAACCTCCCTAGCGGTAATCCCGAGTGTGGCTCGGGGTTATTTTTCAGTACCAAAAGTGGTAACACTGAGCCACACTCAGGGTTATACCATAGTATCCCTCTAATGTTACTTACCTTGTCCCTACGATCCCCTGATGTCCTCCTGCTGTGTCCTCTGGCCAATGCATCTGTCTTTCGGGTTCCATTCCCTGAGATCGCCGCAACGCATGGGGGCGGAGCCAGTGGTAAATTCAAAAAGTTCAAAACATAACATACACACAATACATTGTAATCTGTTAGGATTACATTACTGTATCAAAGCATTTCACCTTCATTTTGTCCCTAGTGCTTTGTCCAATGACCTGCATGCACTTTTACCATTCTTTCTGCCAGAAACTTGAGAACGTTAATGCCATCCAAAAAGTGTCCCTTTAGGTTTTAGAAAACAACAATAGTGAATTATAATCACTTGCAGAATGGAGCGTTAGTGATTTGTGGGGAAATTCGTCATCAAACACTGAAAGTGACAACAGCGACGATTCTGGCACTGAGCTCAGTGATGTTCCAACTTGGTGCTCTATTGACTGTGGATCAGGCTGCGCCCCCAAGATTCCCATTTACTGGAGCATCTGGTATGAAAGTAAGCGTTGAACACAACAACCCCTTGGCACACTTACAATTATTTCTGACCGATGAGGTCATTGAAAACGTTGTTGCTGAGACAAACCGGTACAAAGAGAAACAATTGGCAACTATACACCAGAAGTTTCCAAGAAGCAGAAAGTGGGAACCAGTGACCAAAGATGACATTTGGAAATTTCTGCTCCTAATAATACTTCAGGAAGTGTTAGGGAAACCCCTGCAGAAGTGGTAGATATTGGACAACTAATAAATTAGAGTACAGATTTTCCCTGATCATTAAATATTTACATTTCGAAAAACAACAAAGAATTTGATGAAACTACTCATCCAGCACCAAAACAAAAGAAAATTTTGGCAGTATCTCAAATGATTCTAAAGAATTTCCAATTGAGCCATGTGCCAGAAAGAGATAGCAACATAGATGAAAGTCTTAGCCCTTGTACACACGGTCGGACATTCTGACAACCAAATCCGTTGGATTTTGTCAGACGGATTTTGTCCGAAACCGTTGCATACACACGGTCGGACAAAGTTGTCCGAAATTCCGAATGTACATATCGTGATGACGTTATTTCGTTACAACGGGACTACGTTCAGGCTAGTAGCCAATAACTTTGGTCTAGGAATTTGATCTGAGCATGTGTGACACTTTGTCCGTCGGAGTAGGCTACACATGATCGGAGTATGTCAGATCGGAGCATTTTGTCTGAAAATTTTACGGACAAGTTGGAAAACTTGGTCCATCGGATACTCCGACGGAAACAGTCCGATGGAGACCACACACAGTCGGATTATCCGACAAAACGGTCCGATAGGACACATTCCGTCGGAATCTCCGACCGTGTGTACAAGGGCTAATGGCCTACAAGAGAAGGGTCAGCTGGCTACAATACATTGCATAAAAGAGTACGATTTGGCATAAAATCCTACATGCTATGTGAATCATCAACTGGCTACATTTGGAATTCAGTCATATACATTGGAAAATGAACAAAATGCAATACAAAATACAGCAACATCTTCAGTTGTTTCCCTCATTGAGCCATTGCTAAATCAGAGCTATAACGACTGACAACTTTAATACATCTCCTGAACTATATGAGTTTCTTCTGCAAAACAAAACAGATGCTTTTGGAACCATTAGGCACACTTACAATTATTTCTGACCGATGAGGTCATTGAAAACGTTGTTGCTGAGACAAACCGGTACAAAGAGAAACAATTGGCAACTATACACCAGAAGTTTCCAAGAAGCAGAAAGTGGGAACCAGTGACCAAAGATGACATTTGGAAATTTCTGCTCCTAATAATACTTCAGGAAGTGTTAGGGAAACCCCTGCAGAAGTGGTAGATATTGGACAACTAATAAATTAGAGTACAGATTTTCCCTGATCATTAAATATTTACATTTCGAAAAACAACAAAGAATTTGATGAAACTACTCATCCAGCACCAAAACAAAAGAAAATTTTGGCAGTATCTCAAATGATTCTAAAGAATTTCCAATTGAGCCATGTGCCAGAAAGAGATAGCAACATAGATGAAAGTCTTAGCCCTTGTACACACGGTCGGACATTCTGACAACCAAATCCGTTGGATTTTGTCAGACGGATTTTGTCCGAAACCGTTGCATACACACGGTCGGACAAAGTTGTCAGAAAATCCGATTGTACATAACGTGATGACGTTATTTCGTTACAACGGGACTACGTTCAGGCTAGTAGCCAATAACTTTGGTCTAGGAATTTGATCTGAGCATGTGTGACACTTTGTCCGTCGGAGTAGGCTACACATGATCGGAGTATGTCAGATCGGAGCATTTTGTCTGAAAATTTTACGGACAAGTTGGAAAACTTGGTCCATCGGATACTCCGACGGAAACAGTCCGATGGAGACCACACACAGTCGGATTATCCGACAAAACGGTCCGATAGGACACATTCCGTCGGAATCTCCGACCGTGTGTACAAGGGCTAATGGCCTACAAGAGAAGGGTCAGCTGGCTACAATACATTGCATAAAAGAGTACGATTTGGCATAAAATCCTACATGCTATGTGAATCATCAACTGGCTACATTTGGAATTCAGTCATATACATTGGAAAATGAACAAAATGCAATACAAAATACAGCAACATCTTCAGTTGTTTCCCTCATTGAGCCATTGCTAAATCAGAGCTATAACGACTGACAACTTTAATACATCTCCTGAACTATATGAGTTTCCTCTGCAAAACAAAACAGATGCTTTTGGAACCATTAGGGTTAACCGGTGCGACATGCATCCAATGTTTAGTAATAAAAAGCTGAAGACTGGAGAAATGGTTGCCTGGCAGAAAGGCAAAAAGATGGCACTGTGATGGCGTGACAAGAAAGATGTGTGCCTAATGAATACAGTTCATAATACCTCCACTGTTAGGTGGGAAAAGAAAGGTGGGAAAGAAATCACGAACCCACAAGTAGTGATAGACTACAATAACACCATGGGAGCTGTCCACAGAGATGACCAAGCAATGCCATTCTACCCAGCAATTTTGAAACAGCAAATTAAGTACTACAAGAAGATCTCCAGGCATCTTCTTAAGCAATGCTTGTGGAATGCCTACATTCTGCTCAAAAAAGGAGAGTGACAAGCCTGTGATTCATTCTGACTTTATTTGGAAAGTTGCTGACCGTATCTTTGTGAATCACCAAACACCATCAATGGCTGTGAATAGAGCTGGACATCATGCTGTTGGCGTTGTCAACCCAGAACGCCTGATTGGTTGTCACTTCATGGACTACATCCCACCAACCGAGAAAAAGTCAGCACCGCCACCTACAAGAATGTGCGTGGTTTGTTTTTCGAAGCGAGATGACAGTGGAAAGAAAATCAGAAAAGAAACCACGTTCCATTGTCCTGATTGTGATGTCAGAAAAATTTTCATACCCGGGATGTTTACTAAACCAATATGTAGTGTCTAGTTCTACAGTGACTAGTAATATTGCACCCTTGTTTGACACATTTCAGTGTTTTTGGTTTAATTACATTATTGAACAACATTTATTATTATTATATTATAATTTTTTTATAATTATGTATAATTATTTATTATATTATAATTTATGATTCTGCGTTTCAAACTTTATCATACCCGAGACGTCTACTAGACTCTTGTTTGGACAGATTTAAGTGAGTTATTCCTAAGAATTACAGGCCTACAATATAAAACAACAAATTTCCATGCAAAACAATGTACCACTTTGACATTCAAAAATACTGACAGGGAGGTTAACAGACCAAGTTGTCCAGACAAAGTAGCAGTTGGGACAAAGTAGAGGGTTGAGACAAACAATTTACCGCTGGCAGGGGTGCTTACAATGATCAGCTTTTATTTATGTAAAAGTTTTACCCCAAAAGGAAAAACCATGTGCTGTAACTGATTATAAGGTGTTAGCTGGAGTTAAGCTTCAGTTTAAAGGGGTTGTAAAGGTTTGTTTTTTATTTTCTAAATAGGTTCCTTTAAGGTTCACTTCCTGTTCCTCCTCAGTAAGCTGTTCAGTAAGCTGTTCTGGCTGACTAAACACCGCTCGGATGATGGTGTGAAGTTTACTGAGGAGAAACAGGAAGTGAGAAATTCAGACAAAGAAAAAAAACATTTAGAAGGGAAATCGAAGGAAAAGGTAAGTGAACCAAGAATGCACTAGCTTAACCACTTTCAGACCGGACCAATTTGCTGGTCAAAGACCAGACCACTTTTTGCGATTCGGCACTGCGTCGCTTTAACTGACAATTGCGCGGTCGTGCGACGTGGCTCCCAAACAAAATTGACGTCCTTTTTTTCCCACAAATAGAGCTTTCTTTTGGTGGTAATTTGATCACCCCTGCGGTTTTTATTTTTTGCGCTATAAAAAAAAATAGAGCGACAATTTTGAAAAAAAACGCATCATTTTTTACTTTTTGTTATAATAAATATCCCCCAAAAATATATAAAAAAACATTTTTTTCCCTCAGTTTAGGCCGATACGTATTCTTCTACATATTTTTGGTAAAAAAAATCGCAATAAGCGATTATTGATTGGTTTGCACAAAAGTTATAGCGTTTACAAAATAGGGATAGTTTTATAGCATTTTTATTAATAATTTTTTATTTGTTTTTTTTTAACTAGTAATGGCGGCGATCAGCGATTTTTATTGTGACTGCGACATTGTGGGGGACCCATCGGACATTTTTGACACATTTTTGGGACCATTGTCATTTATACAGTAATCACTGCTATATAAATGCAGTGATTCCTGTGTAAATGACACTGGCAGTGAAGGGGTTAACCAGTGGGCGGCAGTGTAGGGGTTAAGTGTTCCTAGGGGCGTGTTACTAACTGTGGGGGGGTTGGGCTTTCATTTAGTGAACACTGATCTCTGCTCCAATCACATGGAGCAGAGATCAGCGTCACTAGTTGCTAGGCAGAATGGAGAAATGCTGTTTACTCTGCATTTCCTCCATTCGGCCGCTCCGTGAGACGATCGCGGGGATGCCCGCGGCGATCGAGTCCGCGGGTCCCGCGACCGGACTCACGGGGGTCCCGACCAGCGCTCCCGATGGCAGGGCGGCATTGAATATTGGACGTACCTGTACGCCAATATGCCTGCCCGTGCCATTCTGTCGACGTACATCGTCATGCGCTGGTCGGGAAGTGGTTAAAGGAACCTATTTAGAAAATAAAAAACAAAGCTTTACAACCCCTTTAAAGTGGTTGTTAACACTTGCAAACCACTTTGACCTACAGGTAAGCCTAGATTAAGGCTTACCTGTAGGTCCAAGAAATATCTCCTAAACCTATACGGTTTAGGAGATATTTACAAAAAGACAGGCACTGCTGTCTACGGCGCATCCAATACTATCTCTACGCTGAAATCTGTCTGTCTACTCCTCACCTCTCTCCTTACGTCTTCCAAGCTGATAATATTCCCCCCCACCCGTGCCTCCCTCCATGGCTTTTCCATCAACCATAAATTACCCTTTTCATGCCAGGGTACTAGGTGTAATCCTAGACTCTGACCTGTCCTTTCAGCCACAAATCAAGTCGTTGTCACAAGCTTGTAGACTTCACCTCCGTAACATCTCTAAAATCCACCCTGTTTTAACAAATGAAACCACCAAGTTCTCATTCACTCCCTTGTTATCTCGCCTTGACTATTGCAACTCGCTTCTCATTGGCTTACCTCTCCATAAGCTATCCCCTCTTCAGTCTATCATGAATGCTGCTGCCAGACTCATCTACCTCCCCAACCGTTCAGTGTCCTCCACCTCTCTCTGCCGATCCCTACACTTTCTTCCGATCGCCCAGCGAGTTAAATTCAAAATACTAACAACATACAAAGCCATTCACAACTCTTCTCTGAGCTACATTGCCAATCTTGCCTCCAAATATCACCCAGACCTCTTGCTCTCAAGCTCCCTTGTCTCCTCCTCCTATGCTTGTCTCCAGGACTCCTCCAGAGCCTCTGGAACTTACTAACCCAATCTGTTTTGTTATCTCCTAGACCAGTGATGGCGAACCTTGGCACCCCAGATGTTTTGGAACTACATTTCCCATGATGCTCATGCACTCTGCAGTGTAGTGGAGCATCATGGGAAATGTAGTTTCAAAACATCTGGGGTGCCAAGGTTCGCCATCACTGTCCTAGACTCATCTCTTCAGGGAAGTCTATCACGCTTCCAACTAATCTTTTATTACTTCCATCAACTCATCCCCCACAGTTACAATCTTTTGAACCACTTGCCCCGCTCTCTTAGATGGTAAGCTCTTATGAGCAGGACCCTGTTAACCCTCTTGTATTTTACTGTATTGTAACTGTACTGTCACCCTTTTATGATGTAAAGCACTGCGTAAACTGTTGGAGCTATATAAATCCTGTATAATAATAATAACAACACGTTTTTAATCTAGTCTATTTAACACCACCCTCTCCCCAGGCTAACAACACTGATGTCCAAAGGTGTCAATGCAGCCTAAAAAAGATGTCTAATGCAGCCACCATAACTAAGGATTGGTAAGTTGCAATATTTTACATTCTTGCTTGGGCGCTTTACTACTGCTTTTTAGTGTATCCACTTTCAGAATGGACCATTTTGCTGGCTTAAGACCAGACCACTTTTTGCGATTCGGCACTGCGTTGCTTTAACTGACAATTGCGTGGTCGTGCGACGTGGCTCCCAAACAAAATTGACGTCCTTTTTTTCCCACAAATAGAGCGGTTTTTATTTTTTGCGCTATAAACAAAAATAGAGCGACAATTTTGAAAAAAACGCATTATTTTTTACTTTTTGCTATAATAAATATCCCCCAAAAATATATATATAAAAACGTTTTTTCCCTCAGTTTAGGCCGATATGTATCCTTCTACATATTTTTGGTAAAAAAAATCACAATAAGCGATTATTGTTTGCACAAAAGTTATAGCGTTTACAAAATAGGGGGATAGTTTTACGGCATTTTTATTTATCATTTTTTTTTACTAGTAATGGTGGCGATCAGTGATTTTTATTATGACTGCGACATTATGGTGGACACATCGGACATTTTTGACACATTTTTGGGACCATTGTCATTTATACAGCAATCAGTGCTATACAAATGAAGTGATTCCTGTGTAAATGACACTGGCAGTGAAGGGGTTAACCAGGGGGTGGCAGTGTAGGGGTTAAGTGTTCCTAGGGGCGTTTTACTAACTGTGGGGGGCTGGGCTTTGTGTTAGTGAACACTGATCTCTGCTCCAATCACATGGAGCAGAGATCAGCGTCACTTGTTGCTGGACAGAACGGGGAGATGCTGTTTACAATGGCATCACCCCGTTCACCCGCCCCTTGAGATGATCGCGGGTATCCCCGCAGCGATCGAGTCTGCGGGACCTGCAACCGGACTCACGGGGGTCCCGACCAGCACGCGAGCACGCCGGCGGCGGCGCGCACGTGATGGCAGGGCGGCATATTAAAATGGACGTACCTGTACGCCAATATGCCTGCCCGTGCCATTCTGCCAACGTACATCGGCGTGCACCGGTCGGGGAACTGGTTAAAGATAAAGTGCAGAAGGGTTCGATCTCCTGCCAAGTTTAGATTGCTATCCCCCACTGAGGAGATTTACTCCTTGTCCTGGCGAATGTTGTCACCGTGACAGAAAGTGAATGGGTAATCCAAAATTTTAAAGCTGTGTCCAAAGCAAAAGGTGAGGGAAAGTCTTCAAATAGAGACACCTGTTGTGGTGACACCTGTATAAGAATATATAACTCCCCTCATTTAGTAGAAATTTGCTTTTATTTCCTGTTGCATTTCAGGATCATGAAGTTAAAAGGATTGTAAAGTCAGAAGTTTTTTTTTATCTTAATGTATTCTATGCATTAAGATAAAAAAAACCTTCTGCGTGCAGCAGCCCCCCTCAGCCCCCCTAGTATTTACCTTAGACCAATCTTTCTCCAGCAATGCCCATGAGTGCCTCGGCCATCCGGGACGCTCCCTCCTGCTTGGCTGAGACACAGCAGCGGTGCCATTGGCTCCAACTGCTGCCCCATAGCAAGCTACTTGCTTTTGGGGCACTCAGCAGGAGTCAGGAGCGCCAAAGAGGGACCCAAGAAGAGGAGGATCCGAGCTGCTCTGTGCAAAGCCGAACTGCACAGAGGAGGTAAGTATAACATGTTTTTTATTTTTAAAGAGAAAGAAACAGGACTTTACAACAAACAACAACAGGATTTGTACCCTTTCCCTACCCTATTAAAAACTAATAAGGTTTTGGCTTTATATACAGTACAGCTACAGTATCTACATGAACTTTTGAAGAAGAGACTGTGTAGAGGACTGAGAGTAGGTGAGTATAAAGCTGGCCATATGCTAATAGGAATTCAGCCATTTCAGCCGGGACCGGTCACATTTTGCTCAGTGTGTGGCCATTCCCACTCGACAGGTGTAGATTAGTGTATTCTGACAAAAGCACAATTTTCTAGTGGCAGGGGGAATTCCTCCATCCACCTTATTTGTGTGGATTGAGGAATCTGTTGTATTTTTTGTTTTGTTTTTTTTCATTTAGCCTGGTGCCCGAAAAAAAAACATGTTTGTCCATCATAAGACTTGGGGTTTGCTGGGAAAGGGTTATCTCCACCCAAATGTAATAGTTCACGTCATGTGTTTCTGGGAAGTAAAGTGACAATTCAAATCAGGGATAATTACTGGATTTTGCTATGGAGATAGGCAAGAAAAAGTGATACTATAAGCGGATGACACTATGATTTTGCTTGGCAATACAGACGCTTCAATGAAGGAGTCTATGGCCACCATTACAGAATTTGGAAAGTACACCAGGCTTAAGATAAGTTGGTCGAAATCTGCGCTAATGCTTATTGATGGAGGAGACAGGAGTTCAGGGGAACTAGTGTGTGATATACCGCTTTCCACTTCCTTTAAATATTTAGGGGTTTGGGTGACACCCTGTATCAGGGACTATAGTCAGCTTAATATTTCCCCACTTTTACTATGATTTCAGAAACATATAAAAACGTGGAACTCTTCGTTTATGTCGGTGGTTGGTGGCGGTAATGGCCCCTTTAAAGACTTTTAGGATAGTTAATACCATATTTCATATGTTAATCTGGAAAAATCGCCCCCCCCCCCCCCCCCAAGAATGAAACTAGGACCCCTCCAACGTCCCAAAGATGACGCTGGTCTTGCATTGCCGAATCCGTGGTTATATTACCTGACCTCGCGACTGCAACACTTAATAGGCACATGGAAGCTGAGCAAGGGACAATGGGTCGGAGTTCTTCCGTGAATGTAATGCTCTAAGCGGTGGGGGGTAGCTCTATTCTGATGGCCCTTGAGGCACAGGCCTTTGGAAAGCCCCATAAAATGTTTCCAATGTATAATCTAGTTCAGAAAATATGGAATAAATTCAAGTACCTTTAGGGAGCTAAGGGTATTACAGAGTATAACCCCATATGGTCTAATAATACCTTGAGTTAGCCAAGCTACAACATGGTGCCATATGGAAGAGGTATGACATTGTACATTTGAGGCAAATCTTTCATAATGGCATGCTGCTCACATTTGATGCTTTACAGGAAGCATTTTATCTACCACCCTCTATGCACTTCTACTATATATGCAATTAAGGGATGCCATAGTGGCCCAAGGTAGAACCTCGGAATAGACCTTGTCTTCCGTACCCGTATTTACCTTGATTGAGGAGGCAGAAACCTCCAAGGGGTTTATATCCCGAGGGAATGCTATGCTGCTTCAGCTTTTTTTGAAAAAACATCCCCTAAGAGTAAGGGCTAAGTGGGAGGATGACGTTGGTCAGCTGGATGGAGATCAATGGGAGGAGGTTCTACAAGCGGTGACCACTTGCTCTTTGAATGTGACTGAGAGATTGACGCAGCTCTATATTCTTTTAAGGGTGTACTATACCCCTCACAGACTACACGCTATGGGACTGCTGCCTACACTTATGTGCACTAGGTGTAGGCGGGATCACGGGACCTGATCCATCTATTATGGAGGTGTCCAAAACTGCACCTATATTGGGGTGGTGGACACCCTGAACAGAGTATTTCAAGTGTCGCTACCTTTAGACCCTGAACCTTGTTTGCTTCTATTCAATGAGTTTGAAAGGGAAAATCATACTAGAGAGGCTATTACTAGGACTTTATTTCTAGCTCGCAAAATGATCATGTTGCATTGGAAATCAGAGAATACTCCTACGGTTAAAGAGTGGGTGGCTGCTGTGGGAAACACCATTCAAATGGAAAAGCTTATTTACCAGCATAGGTGGTGTTCTTGCAAATATGAGCAACTTTGGGATCCATGGTTAGGTGTGCCTGGGCTTGCCACGGCGGATCTGACCATGGATAGGCTTCTGGGTCTAAATGTGGGTTGATTATACAATTTGAACTCAATATGGGCATAGTGCTGACAAGAGCATGTATTTTCTGTATGTAAGTTGCATTGTATTTGTGTTGCTTGCTTTTTGATGTATATACATTATACAGTCACTGTTGACACAAATCTGGTTTATTTTTGTATAGTGTACAGTGTATGTGGTTGGCTATGTTCTTTTGGGCTGTATGTATTCAATAAAAGTTTTTTCTTGGAAAAAAAAAAGTGAGAATACGGATTTTTTTAATCTGTCTGGGATTTCTGTTGTGTATCAACACCAAAAATTAGTCACTTAGCCCTTGCAAAAATGTAGCAGCATTTTTTAGATTGATCAGATAATGTGACAGTTGTAACCCATTCACAAATAGAAGAGAAGAAACATCTGAGGTCTACTGTTCATGTATCCACTGCAGGCATGGGACATGTTGCATAACAGGAATAAGAGCAAGAAAAGCAACCAACTCTGGGTTACACCCATAGGCGTGCATAGGGGGTGTTCCAGGTGTGCCTGGGCACACCCTAATCACCCATGCTGTCTCCCGAGATCTGCCCCAAAATTTTGTGTGTAACCCCCGCTGCCTGTGAAACTGTTTCATAGGCAGCAGATCATCCCCCATCCCTGTTCAGTCCATGTCTTTATGGACCTTGCTTTGTGTACTGATGTGCAGTCATGTTGGAACAGGAAGGGGCCATCCCAAAACTATTCCCACAAAGTTGGGAGCATGAAATTTTCCCTTCACTGGAACTAAGGGGCCAAGTCCAACCCCTGAAAAACAACCCCACACTATAATCCCCCCTCCACCAAATGATTTGGACCAGTGCACAAAGCAAGTTCCATAAAGACATGGATGAGCGAGTTTTGGGTGGAGGAACTTGACTGACGTGCACAGAGTGACCTCAACCCGATAGAACACCTTTGAGATGAATTAGAGAGGAGACTGTGAGCCACGCCTTCTCATTCAACATCAGTGCTTGACCTCACAGAAGCTGTTCTGGAAGAATGGTCAAACATTCCCATAGACACACTCCTAAACCTTGTGGACAGCCTTCCCAGAAGAGTTGAAGTTGTTATAGCTGCAAAGGGTGGGCCAACTCGATATTGAACCCTACGGACTAAGACTGGGCATCCCAATACTTTTTACAAGATAATGTGTGTGTGTGTGTGTATGTGTATATATATATATATATATATATATATATATATACTGTATATATATATATATATATATATATATATATATATATATATATATATATATATATATATATATATATATATATAATACATACATATAATACATGCACACACACACACATGTTTGAGCTTTGGGGTGCACACCCTAATGCAATAGGCTGCGTACGCCTATGGTTACACCAACCATTTGGTGTAATTCAAGATTTTTTTCTTTTTTATAGATTTCATCGTGCCATTGATATTGCTGATCTGAAATGTTGAAAATATCAGAAAACAATTATGCAACCAGAGAGAGGCATAACTAGAACCTTCGGGGCCCATGAAGGGTCCCCTCACCCCTGGCCAGGGCCCTTCCCTTCCCCTAAGCCCAGTGGTAAGTGAAAAGGGGTAAGTGAAAATGTTAACTTAGAATGCTCCAGGTATAGTTCCAAGAACTTGTGATCACACTTGGGCGCTAGAATGAACTGGGCCTCAAGCCTACTCAGTGTCAGTTGCTCAGTTATGCTTCCATGGAACAACAGGAAGGCCTATGAGTGAGTCTAACTGCGTGCAATAGTAATAAACGCACAACCAAGCCGGCTAGGGTCCAGACAGTAACCTGATGATTCCCAGCTGGAATGACAAAAGGTTTATTTAGATCAGTGTTTCTCAACTCCAGTCCTCAAGGCACCCCAACAGGTCATGTTTTCAGGATTTCCCTCAGATGAAACAACTGTGGTAATTACTAAGGCAGTGAAACTGATCAACTCACCTGTGCAGAATAATGGAAAGCTTGAAAACATGACCTGTTGGGGCACCTTGAGGACTGGAATTGAGAAACACTGATTTAGATGACCTGAAAGAGCAATTGTGGACAGATGCTACTTTAAAGTTCTGAAAATGAACAGTGCATGTAACTTTCCTGTGTGATGTTCTGGAAAGTTAGGCAATGTCCAGCTGTCTGTTAAATAGCAGACTGTTGCTACGTTTGATGCAGGATGATCTACAACAGTGGTCCCCAACCTTTTTGGCACCAGGGACCGGCTGCATGGAAGAAAATTGTGCCAAGGACCGGGGGTCAGTTTTTCGCGGGCAATGGCTGGTGTTAGCGCTTCAATCAATACGGCACCATGCGTGATGGTGTCAGGGTGATTGAAGTACATTATTTCTATTATTACATTGTAGTACTAAATGAAATAGTTCAACTCACCATAATGTAGAATCAGTGGGAGCCATGAGCGTGTCATTTGCCACTGTCACCTGCCACCAGATGTGGAATGTTACTTGCCATGCTGCCTGCTACAAGATGTTGATTGTCACTTTCCACATCACCTGCCACGCTGCCTGCCACAAGATGTGGATTGTCACTTTCCACATCACCTGCCACAAGATGTGGATTGTCACTTTTCACATCACCTGCCACGCTGCCTGCCACAAGATGTGGATTGTCACTTGCCATGCCCCCTGCCACGTTGCCTGTTACCAGATGAGGAATGTTACTTGCCACATCACCTGCCACAAGATGTGGATTGTCACTTGCCATGCCCCCTGCCACTTTGCCTACCACCAGATGTGGAATGTCACTTGCCACATCACCTGCCACGCTGCCTGCCACCAGATGAGGAATGTTACTTGCCACATCACCTGCCACCAGATGCAGAGTGAGTGGAGCGCCCCTGTGATATGTCAGACAGACAGCTAAGGGGGTGAGCTACAAGTCCCAGCACACCCTACCTGTACTCCCACACACAGCTCAACTGTCACTGATGACATCACTTCTCTGTGGGATCGCCCCTCTGGATGGAGGGTGTCTCCCTCCTCGTGCTACAGCAGGTCTTACCTGGCAGAGGGAGGTGCTGGGACTCCTTCAGCTGGCACTCAGCCATTCTTGATTAGCTGTCCAGGGCGTGGGGAATCTGCGGCGCTGAACAGTTAATTTTCTCACCGTGAGAAGCCGCAGGAGAGCGGTAATGCGGGGCGGGCAGTGGGAGATGAGGTCATCTCCCTGCTCCCCGCCGCACCTCCGACACAGATAGAACACTGGCTGTGAGAAGAGCAGTGATGCGGGGGCGGAGAGAGATGATATCATCTCTGCTTGCTTGCCCGCCCGCTCGCTTCTTCTATTCAGTGTCCACCCAGCTCTCTTATGCCGGCAGCTGAGCATGTATCTTGCTGGCCACCCCCACCCACGGCCCTGCTGCAGAAGGGCCACGGCCCGGTAGTGGGCCGCGGACCGGGGGTTGACGACCCCTGATCTACAAGACCCAACTCTACTCTTTCTGGAGTATATATATATATATATATATATATATATATATATATATATATATATATATATATATAGTATATTTTCAGGGGTCAAGTCCTGGGGAAAAAAGTGTGGGAACTCCCACCCAAGATCCACTCCCCCCCCAAAAAATAAATAAAAAATAATACGCTCATAGGCATATATATATTTCACAGAAAATACAGTGACTGCAAATGCGACATGCTACAAGAGATGACGAGACTTCGAATGCGACTACAGGAGATGACCAGACTGCAAATGCAACATACTACAGGAGATGACCAGACTGCGAATGCGACATAGTACAGGAGATTACCAGACTGCGAATACGACTACAGAAGATGACCAGACTGTGAATGCAACATAGTACAGGAGATGACCAGACTGCGAATGCGACTACAGGAGATGACCAGACTGCAAATGTGACTACAGGATATGACCAGACTGCAAATGCGACATACTACAGGAGATGACCAGACTGCAAATACGACATACTACAGGAGATGACCAGACTGCGAATGCAACATAGTACAGGAGATGACCAGACTGCGAATGCGACATACTACAGGAGATGACCAGACTGCGAATGTGACATACTACAGGAGATGACCAGACTGCAAATGCCACATACTAGAGGAGATGACCAGACTGCAAATGCGACTACAGAAGATGACCAGACTGTGAATGCGACATACTACAGAAGATGACCAAGTAGCCAGTTTTAAAATGTAAACCTGTCCTCAGCCCCTTTATAGAACCCCCCTTCACATTCCTTTCCTCACCCCCTTTACATTCCTGTCCTCACCCCCTTTGTAGAACCCCCCTTCACATTCCTGCCCTGCCTCCCTTTTATATCACCCCTCCTCATTCCTTTCAGTTTCTGATACTTTCCACCTCCATCCTTCAAAACAGTGCCCTCTTCCCTGTCTTACCTTACACAGGACACAGCAGATGACATCGGAGGCACAGAGCTGACATCGGAAGTGCAGCAAAGGGATGGATAGAGGGCGGGACCTGCCCCAGTTAACTGATTGGTTGATAGAATGCAGAGCGGTTCTATTAACCAATCAGTTAACTGGGCCAGCCCCTGCCCTCCGTGCATCGCTGTGCTGCTCTTCCGATGTCAGCTCTGTGAAGACAACACAGCTAGCAGGCAGCGGCAGAAAGCAAATCTTAAATGGCGTGACTGCACCGGGGCCGCACAGATCATTCACTGACTTGGCCCGCGGTCCGCCATTTAGTTGATGCCTGTGCTAGAGCCTCGGGCGGCTCTAGTCCTGCAAAGGGAATGGCGTTCCTGCTGTGAAAAAAGTGCAGGGACGCCGTTCCCACGTGTTCCCGCGGGACTCGAGCCCTGTATATTTTACTTTGAAGCTCCAAGAGCTTGAATCTCTGATAACCTTCTGCTTAAAGTTCTTGCAATTGATACTGCCTTGTAAGTGATGGCCTGAACCGTACACTGTTGGAACAAAACGGTTAAACTCATATGAGATCCAGCAACTCCAACAGATCTTTCTTCCTTGGTGACCGACTCCTCACGACTGCCCTCAAAAGTTGTGCAAACTGAAGGATTCTTGGCCTATTTAAATGTGTTATTGCCAATATAGCCCACACTCGTGAGCTATGTGAGGATAGGCTAAGGCCTGGAGGAAGTATAGAACAGCTGCGTATGTTATGGAGGGGAAATGTATTCTGTATCCTGAAATGAATTGCCAGGGAAAACCAAGGGCCTCCTGGTCAATTTGGAGGACTGGCTATGACAACTAAGTTCTCCCTTGACAGCATCAAGAAGAATCTAATTTACGGAAATGCTGGGGAAAAATATATAGGTTAGATTACAGTCCCAGGGAGAGACCAGAGCATCTGCCCCCTGCGCCTTGGGGTACGGAAACAAAGTCAGACCAAAGTTTATGATTACTGTGGGAAATGAGGAGGTCTGTCTGTGGCAGGCCCCACTTGTGGACCAGCTCAGTGAAGACCTGGGACGTAGACCCACTCATTGTGCCCTGGGAAGCTTGTATTTGTTAAATAAAAATCTGCTGGGAGGTAAACTGCTTCCGGCATTTTGCTGGTGATCTTCCACCCCAGGTGTTATGGGTTTCAGCTCTCTCAATGGCACATTGCTGCGAGTTTCACCCTGGAGCTCAATATAGGCAACTGTTGCCCTGTTGCTAAACTTCAAGGAGATTGGTCCTCCTTGACTCTGTGTAGTAAAGTCAAAGTGCTAAAAGGGCCGTTTGAACCCCCAGCACATTCAAGATTACCCTCCTTGGCTGGGAATCGCTGCTTGCCTTGACCGAAAGTCCCTCACAGTGCATCTTCCCGGCTGTCTTGCAGACATGATTTGTAGCAATTCTCCAGTCTAAAGGTCCTAATAGACCGAGACTTCCTCAAGGTCTTTCCATCACGTGGACCGCTACTCATACTGAGTAACACTTATTAATTGTGTTCGATCCTGTTTCCTCCCTTGCACTAAGAATTCTAGTTGAAATTTGCGCAGGTGCCCCTCCACCCCAGGAATCATCTATATGCATGATGACGTTGTGCCCAGATGACTGAGGCACTGAGAAGCCATCAAACAAGTGGAAGTATTCATCCTCAGAATTCTGTTCTTGACTGTCCCACTAGCGCGCTCTGTGCGCTACATTACTACTCTCCTTAGGGCACCCAAATGTGTCTGTGCAATGTCAACCTGGCAGACTCCCAGACTTCTACAGCAGGACAGCCACGCAGGGAAAAGCATCCAGCAAGATGCCACATCTGCACGGACAAGAATGTCTCCTATGGCAACAGTCTCCAACAGTTTCCAATACAAGTGTAACAGTTGCTTCAGGTAATTAAGGTGAGCTCAAAACAGAATCTTGTGCCACTCTTATCAATAATAAACACATTTAGCATTACCTGTCACCAGCCTCCTGGGCATAGATACTTCCCACAGCCCCTGCAGGACTCTTGCTGGGGCGCTGGCTCTGGGGAAGATGAGCAAAGATATCTTCCATACTTTTCTCCTGAGTGGGAGCCCCATCCGGGCTATGCTCCTCTGAAGAACGTCCGCCTTGCCTTGGCCCGGCCCTTTTGAGAGTGTGGGCATGCAGGGCTGAAGAAAATCAAAGCAATCCACACGAAAGGGCACTCTTTTCCTGAAAACTTACCGATACAGTGGTACCTACCCTAGGTTGAGGGTCTTTGTATGAGCAGTAACTGACTCTTGATCTGTGAAGAAATGGGACAGCCAGCTGAGGTGAGGATAGCTGAAAAGCAATCGAAGGAGCAGGAGTAGATATAGGAGAAAGAATTCCACTTTCCTTTTTTTACTTATCTACATATACCTACATGTATACACACACATATCTACATATGTACACACACATATCTACATACGTACCTATATATACACACACACACGCATACTGTAGAGGGTCAGTCTGGGGTGGGTTAAGAAAGGGTTAATTGAAGAGGACAGGAACTTCCCCTTCAGACCTGCTTACTGTCAGGGCCGGTGCTACCACTAGGCAAACTAGGCAGCCGCCTAGGGCACACTGGTGCCTAGGGGCGCCTATTTGCTGGTTTCCTTCCGCATTTGCATGCTCTGCAGGCTGCAGCATGTAACTAACTCAGTCTGACCGGTAGTGTAATTAGGGGTGCAGCACAGCACTGGAGCCAGCGCTAGAGGAATGAGAGCCGATGCTTCCTGTATAGCGGCGCCTTCTTTCACATGGGCAGGGCAAAGGGGGCAGAGTCAGGGGTGGAGCCAATGGGGGCAGCAAAATGAGGTTTCACCTAGGGTGTCAAAAATCCTTGCACCAACCCTGCTTACTGTCAGCTGAGCTGAAGATGTCAGAGAGGAGTTGTATGTTTGGAGAGAGAGACACATGTTGTGTGTGAGGATCCATTGCTGGATTATGTACCTGCTGGGGTGAGCAAAACCATACCAGAGACTGTAGCTCTGGCTAGAGCCATGTACTTTGTCTATATATCAGCCCGTTGGCTAAAGAGACTGAACCTTTCCTATCTCTGCACCTGTGTGACAAGACAAGCCTGTCATTTCTTCTGTTTGTTTTGCTGAATAAAGCCATTTTTATTTTACTGAACTGTCTGAACCGGCCTTTCACCCCTCTGATGCCTTACAATACATACATGTATTTACATACACCCACACACATATACATATGTATACCCACATATCTACATACGTTTTTTTTTACGTGTATATAAGTATACACACCCACACCCATATCACATATACATACTGTGAAGGACTAGCATCAAATGTAGAGCTTTAAGGACACCGCCACTCGCCGGTTCTTCATTTTAAGGGCTTTGTTTGCCCGTTTTTATTAAAAGAAAGTTCAGCAAACAAACATAGGTTTTCCTCGCAGGGGTTTTCAGCATTCCTTTTTCCATCAACAAAATGACATTCAGCCTAGTTGGCTCTCACTTGCAGCACTGCTGCTCTGGCCTTACACTCCAGGCCCTTGTCTGTCTCGTAGAGACTGTTTCACCAACCACCTTGGTGTATATAGCTAGCAGCCTCTTGCTGCATTGGCGCCCCCGTGGAGATCACCTGACTCCTGGTACTCAAACTTCCTATCTGCCGGGGTGGAGCCCAGAACCATGGTCAGGTTACTACTAAAAACCAAGCACACACCTGACCAATCAGTATGCTGGCTGTTCTCAAAATCAAGACCCAGGACTGGGGATATCATCCCACCCGGATCGCTCAGAAATCCCTGAGCTCCAGGTCTCAAAGTGGGCTTTGCAAAACACTGAGGCAACTGAAAGGCTAGTTTACTCTTCATGTTACAGGCTCCTTGGAGGCCCTCAAGTCGCCCGGTTGAGAATTCTGGATCACAACTTCCTTCTAGACCCTGGCAGGCCAACGCTCTGCCACAATACATACATATACACACCTACCTACACACACATGCAACACCTGCAGAGGACAGCAAAGAAAGGGAAAGGTAATGAAAGACAAAAGAGGGAGACATAGGTAAAAGATACAGGTGACCCTGTATAGCACAAGGGGCCAAGAGAGAGATAAAGCATAGCTGCCCCCCCCATATTCCACAAGCGCTGTAGTTACCAATTTTAAAAGCAGATTTTTTTCCTAAAGAGGAAACACTGCAGGGGCCCCAAAAAGACCCACAGAAGGGGCTCCCAGACTATAGCGCATGTTAGCAGCATGAACGCTGGGACTTTGCACTGGGAGAGGCTCAACCCAGCCGGATGCTGCATGGAGGCAGAGGGGGGGGGACATAGTACTGCTTACTCTTCACCAGAGTAACCCTCCCTCCCTAACTAAGCCTTTCAAATATGCTATTCACTGGCCTGAGGGAGTGGTCAAGAGGCAGAGCTCTATCACTGGTATGCTGCCATGTTGGCATCAGGAAAGTTTTTTTACACATTTTTTTTTACTGATCTAGTGGTGAATATTAGCTGCAGCATAGCCAGCATTACAGAATATTTGGAATTTGTCTAAACTAATTTATATACAGTACACCTACAGTATCTACAGTCTGGTCCATAAATATTGGCACATCGACACAATTCAAATCTTTTTGGCTCTATACACCACCACAATGGATTTGAAATGAAACTAACAAGATGTGCTTTAACTGCAGACTTTCAGCTTTAATTTGAGGGTATTCACATCCAAATCAGGTGAACGGTGTAGGAATTACAACAGTTTATATATGTGCCTCTCACTTTTTAAGGGGCCAAAAGTAATGGGACAATTGGCTGCTCAGCTGTTCCTTGGCCAGGTGTGTGTTATTCCCTCATTATCCCATTTACAAGGAGCAGATAAAATGTCCAAATGTCCAGAGTTCATTTCAAGTGTGCTATTTGCATTTGGAATCTGTTGCTGTCAACTCTCAATATGAGATCCAAAGAGTTGTCACTATCAGTGAAGCAAGCCATCATTAGGCTGAAAAAACAAAACAAACCCATCAAAGAGATAGTAAAAACATTAGGTGTGGCCAAATCAACTGTTTGGAACGTCCTTAAAAAGAAAGAATGCACCAGGGAGATCAGCAACACCAAAAGACCCGGAAGACCAGGGAAAACAACTGTGGTGGATGACCGAAGAATTCTTTCCCTGGTGAAGAAAACACCCTTCACAACAGTTGGCCAGATCAAGAACACTCTCCAGGAGGTAGGTGTATGTGTGGCAAAGTCAACAATCAAGAAACACTTCACCAGAGTGAATACAGAGGGTTCACCACAAGATGTAAACCATTGGTGAGCCTCAAAAACAAGAAAGGCCAGATTCGAGTTTGCCAAACAACATCTAAAAAAGCCTTTACAGTTCTGGAACAACATCCTATGGACAGATGAGACCCAGATCAATTTATACCAGAGTGATGGGAAGGGAAGAGTATGGAGAAGGAAAGGAACTGCTCATGATCCAACGCATACCACCTCATCAGTGAAGCATGGTGGTGATAGTGCCATGGCGTGGGCATGTATGGCTGCCAATAGAACTGGTTCTCTTGTATTTATTGATGATGTGACTGCTGACAAAAGCAGCAGGAAGTGAGGCCCGGAACGGAAAAGACAGAAAAGAAAAAGTAGTGCAGGGCCGGGCATGACCATGTGTTTAGGGGAGACAATGCATGGGTTAATATGAAGAGATTAGAGGGGAGGGGACAGTGAGAAAAGTCCAAGGGGGAGTGGTAATATATAAGGAGGAGGCGGGGCTGGGCTGGGAAACAGAAAGTTGTGAGAGAAAGAAATGAGGAGGCAGTTTTTTGCTCTGCTCCTCCAACATGGCTGGGATGTCACTCGGATGAGGGCCTTTATGGATGACCAGGTGAGCTGATCGTGGCTGGGAGGTGAGGGTTGCTGTGCATGCAGAGATTGCAGCCTCTGGCACTCTGTTTTCACCAGGGCCCTCATCTGGGACCATGCGCCAGGCAAGGAGCCCTCTGGGGGGAACAATCCGGTCCCCCAGCAAAGAATAGCCAGCCGTCTGCCTGAGCAGGGTCTGGGTGGACTCCACGCCACCAGCCCAGCTC
Source organism: Lithobates pipiens (assembly GCF_037356315.1). Classification (NCBI taxonomy): domain Eukaryota; kingdom Metazoa; phylum Chordata; class Amphibia; order Anura; family Ranidae; genus Lithobates; species Lithobates pipiens. The sequence goes on along the minus strand of NW_027507785.1, from coordinate 262,935,749 downwards.
GGTGGGCGGGGCCACGGGCCGTCATGGTGCTGCTTCCCCGCCCATGAATCGCAGGACTACTACCTCCTCTGCCTGCATCGCTGCGTGGGGAGGAAGGCTTGGCGAGGAGACTTATTAGTATGGCCATCAGGCTGCTTATACAAAAAAAAATGAAAAAAGCGGGCGGGGCTCCGTGGGTGGGCGTGGCCTATACCGGCGGCTCGAGATGGCACAAGATGGCGGTGGAAGGACGAGGTTGACCTTCCAGGTCATAGTATGTGAGGGCATGTGTGGAACTGTGGCAGGAGGCGGAGCTTCAGGGGTGAGACAGGCAGTACAACGGAGGGACTCCACGGCCCCCAGGACCTCTTTGCCTGGGGGACTGATGACACCACCGGTCCTGGTCTGGGACCATAGGTCGGAAGGCGAGCTGACAGTGTGCGAGGAGGAGGAGCCGCAGGAATGCAAGCCAGCGATGGAGGCAAGCGCACCTGCCAGTTTGGGGACAGTGGTGGGGTTGTCAGGTAATGGTAGGATGGAGATGGTAAGGGTTGCAGATGCAAAATAAATAAATAAATAAAAAATTAAATAAATAACAATAAATAAATAAATAAAAATGTGAGATGTACGGGTGCTTTGAGGGTCCCCTGGGAACACAATTAAATAGGGGGTCCGGGATACGATTTGAAAAGGCAAGTGTGTGGAGATCTTCTCGTTATGGCCACCTTTAAAAAAAGAAGAAAAAAAAAGGAAGAAAGGGGGGAATTTACATTTTAAGTGTATAGGGTCAAGCAGGAAGATCAATGGAAAAAGGATGAAGGTAAGAGGAGGTACCGATCGCTTTTGCCGAAGGCAGTCGCCATTATGCGATTGTCATGGGGGGAAGAACCCGAACATGGTTCGGCGTTGTTCTGTTATATGTAGGCCATTGGTAAGTGCACATGTTAAAAAGGGGGATCTGATTGGCTACGGGATGATGAGCAGTTTAGACCGCGCAGGTCGGTATGGCCGTTTCTTAATGGGGATCAAAGGATAGCGGCTTCTGAATGCGGTTTCTGTAGTAGTAGAGGCAACTATACCCCCCTCGGCTGAAAAGAAAGGGGTGGGTTGGCAGTGCAATGTAAGCTCCTGTCAGTTCAGTTAAACACGAGTGTTAAAAGAGTGGGGGGACCCATCCATTGTATTGTGGCTTCATGTGAGGACAATGTACAGGCGAGCCTAGTCACACAAGGGATGACTTTTGGAAGGGGGTGAAAAGGTTGCAGCCTTTCATAAGTAGATACGGAAATAGCGAGGCTGCTTGCCTCCGGGGTTTTTAATGGGGTCTACAGTGGGGGTGGTGCCTGAGAAGGAACCAGACAAGTTTCGCCGTGTTTCCCCACTTATCTGTCCAAAAAAAAAAAAAAGAGTTCTGTCATAATCCGATGCGGTGCACTGTGTCCGATACTTCACGTACACAGCTATAAGGTGGGTTAGGTGTGACGGAAAAGGGGCGCCTATGGCAAACTAGGAATCCGTGTTCCACTTGCTTCTAGTTTATTCGGAGAGCTTTGGCTGCTGGATAGATGCTGGCAAGAGGAGTTTTTTACTTGGAACGATGCCTGCCCATGGGTTTCTCAATTTAGTGGGCTATGGTTAGATGTTTAGTTCTTTACCGGAGTGGGGGGGTAGAGACGTGTCGGTCCCTGATTCAATCATACATGGCTTTGACGTTTGTGTGTTGGGCCGCCTTCCTCCGATGTGTGTGCGATTATACTTTATACATTGCAGCACATTGCAGGTAGGTTCATTAGTGCCATTGGCTGCAAAACACAGGGGGCCGACGAGGGATATTGTACTATTTTGTTCTGGCATTGTGATTGTTTCAGGGGTTACGGAAGGTCATCTGTCAGTGACCAAGTTGGAGGTACTATAGAAGGGGGTGTGTGAGGCCCAGGGACGGTGTGAGGTACAGTTGAGGACTTTGCATTCATTGGTGGGTAAGTTCAATTTCACCTGCCGGTTTTATTCCAATGAGCGGGTTTTGGCCGACGGCTGCCGTCTGCTACAGTGGGGGTTTCAGGCCCTGGATAATTTAAACAGTTAAATGCGGAACATAGGGAGGGTTAGAAGGTTTGGTACGAGTTCTTGGCCACATATAACGGACAATGGCTGGATGCCAGGTCGATGGGAAAAGAGGTCACGAACAAGGCGGGGTAAACAGGTTTGGGGGAAATTTCTCTTTCAGGGGCAATAGAGTGAGGAAATTTGGCCCCGAGTTTGTTGGGTGGAAGTGGGGTGTTCATTCGTAAACTTGTGCTATTGGAATTTTTCCAGTGGTTCCGGCTATGGAGCTGGGGTAAGGGTCATGCAGGAACCTGACACAGAGTTGAATTGTGATTATGTGGGTGTGGTTACATGGTCAACCACATGTCCGCATTGTCACAACTGGTCATACGGTGGCTATGCCATTTTGTGTTGCGTTAGGTGCAGTTGAACATTTTCTATATGCTATTCATCTTGCAAGCTTTGGAAACACGGGGGGCTTACTCGTGCATCTATTTTCGGTGGCATAGGTTCAGAGAGTTAGCCGGACACAGAGGGGGAGGAGTTCCCTACTCGGGCTGGATAGGGGAGATGGCATTGGAGTCACCACGGGAGGTAACAGGGCAGTCAGCCAGTGAGTCCACATGGGCGGCTTATGTAAAGGTATGGAAAGAAGGGTGGGTTGTTCGGTGCAGGAGTCTGAGGTCGAACATGGCTGTGTGGGGGGTAAGGTTGTTGGTGGTACTGTGGTTCCAGGAACTTGGTAAACGGGGTTGGTATCTGCCATCGAGCGGAAACTGGTGGGTTTTTGGCTTTTGTTTAACCTGCTGTGCAGGGTGGATTGAAAAAAGGAGTTTGGGTTGGACAATAAATAAAAAATAAAAAAAATGATCAAAGGGTTAGAGGGGTGGAGGTGCTGCTGTTTGTGTTACCAGGATTCAGAGTAATAAAAAATAAATAAAAATAAAATAAATAAATCATGAAATAATAATAATTAAAAAAAAAGGGATAAAACGGTTAGGGAGTTTCTAGGGTTTGGAACAGATGGCATGGGGGGCAGTTCATGTGGCACAAGGCTGGGAAGTATTGGTCGAGGTTCCAGTTTGGGTGGGTGTTCTGAAAATGCCACTGGGACGCAAGGTTGGATGGTGCAGAATACGCTTCACACTCCTTCCACATCGGGGCAGCTTTAGAAGCTGCCAGATATGGGTTGGATGAGGCGGCGGTAAGGAGGAATGGTAGGTGGGAAGCAAAGCGATTACGCACTTACCTATGCCTTCATGTGGTGGTGGAATAAATAATAATAATAAAAAAACAAAAAAAACAAAAAAAAAAACACCCGAGTGGGGGAGTAGTCTGTACATACGAGCTGTGTTGTTTGTGGTATGGGGTTACATTGGTTTACTTTAAAGTTGGTGCTGCCTTTGTTTGCCGTTTTTTTTTTTTTTTTGTCCAGATGGAGGACTTATACGCCTTGTCTGGATTTTCTTTGTTATCTGTATGTTTGTTGGGGGGGCCAGGAGAGCAGATGCGAGATCGGTTGGCAGACAGTTGGGTAGTTAGAGGAGGGAGGCATGTGTTCGCTGGCTAGGTGTATGGGGGTTGAGGTGCAGCAAGGTGATATGGGAAGTGGAACGTTAGGCGCGGCGGGATAAACCGCCGGCCATTTGGGTTATGCATGCACGGGGTAATGCTTTTGGGTTCGAATGATCAGGGAGCTGATCTCGGACGTTAAGTCAGATATTTTACGACTTCGTACAGTTGTCTAACACTCAGGTGGTGGGGAGGTTGTGGCTCAGAATGGGGGGCCCGGTGATCAGGAAAGTAGAGGTGGAAACTAATGTGGGCCTGTAACTGAGGGTGTTAGAATACACCTCTAGGTAGTGGGGATAGTTTTCTGGGCTCTGGGACTCAAAGATGGGATCCAGCGGGCCCCGGGGGTGTGGGGGAGCCCTTAAGGGTAAAGTGTCATCCTTGCGGGCTGTGGCGGTGTTTTGTTGGTCTTTGACGGTGGCAGTAAACATATGTGATGGAAAGGGGTGGGGGGCTCATCGGTAGTATGTGCCCCTCCGGTGTATTCCAGCGAAAGGTTAGCTGGAATACTGTAATGGTTGCACTGCGGGAAGGGGGTTGTCTCCGAGCTGATTATCCGCTGGAGGCCTATCGTGTGGAAAAAGGTCCCGCGGTGTATTGGTGGAATATGTGTTGGAGTTCCGGGGTGCCGTCAAAGACCAACAGACTGGAGTTGAACAAGTTGTTACGGAGGTGATATTTTGGTATATATTTGATATTGGAGTTATTTATATGGTGTGAATAATAAATAGGCTACTATGGCCATTTATACTCCAAAATTAAGGTGTGGTCTCATCATTTTAGAAGGGTAAGAAATGGGGATGGTGGAGTACAAGTGGTATAGCAGTAAGAGGCAAGTTGGGTACCTCTGAACTGGTCATGAATTCTGAAGTGTTTCAAGCAATAATATCTGCTCATATTCAGCATAATTCTTCAGAACTCATTGGATGGCACTTCACAGTGCAGATGGACAATGACCTGAAGCACACTGCAAAAGCAACCAAAGAGTATTTTAAGGGAAAGAAGTGGAATGTTATGCAATGGCCAAGTCAATCACCTGTCCTGAATCCGATTGAGCATGCATTTCACTTGCTGAAGGCAAGACTGAAGGGAAAATGTCCCAAGAACAAGCAGGAACTGAAGACAGTTGCAGTAGAGGCCTGGCAGAGCATCTGGTGAGGGTCTGGTGATGTCTATGCATTCCAGACTTCAGGCTGTAATTGACTTCAAAGGATTTGCAACCAAGTATTAAAAAGTGAAAGTTTGATGGATGATTGTTAATCTGTCCCATTATTTTTGGTCCTTTAACCACTTGCTTACTGGGCACTTAAACCCCCCTCAGTCCCAGACCAATTTTCAGCTTTCAGCGCTGATGCACTTTGAGTGACAATTACGCGGTCATACAACACTGTACCCAAATGAAATTTTTATCATTTTTTTCCCACAAATAGAGCTTTCTTTTGGTGGTATTTAGTTACAGCTCGGAGTTTTATTTTTTGCTAAACAAACAAAAAAAGATGCAAAAAAAAAAAAAAAATCATGTTTTAATAGTTTGTTATAAAATTTTGCAAACGGGTCATTTTTCTCCTTCATTGAAGTGCGCTGATTAGGCGGCACTGATAGGCTGCATTGGTGGGCACTGATGGGCTGCATTGGTGGGCACTGATGGGCTGCATTGGTGGGCACTGATAGGCTGCACTGGTGGGCACTGATAGGCATAGTTAAGGCGGCACTAATAGGCACAGATAAGGCGGCACCGATGGGCACAGATAAGGCGGCACTGATGGGCAAAGATGGGCACAGATAAGATGGCACGGATGGGTGGCACGGATAAGTGGCACGGATGGGTGGCACGGATGGGCACTGATAGGTACCACAGATAGATGGGACTGATGGGCACTGATAGGTGGCACTGATAGGTGGCTCTGATAGGTGGCACTGCTGGGCACTGATGGGCGGCACTGCTGGGCACTGATGGGCGGCACTGCTGGGCACTGATGGGCGGCACTGGGGTGCAGCACCTTTGAGGCAGATTTTGGGTGGCACTGTGGGTGGCACTGCTGGGTGGCACTGTGGGTGGCACTGTGGGCACTGCTGGGTGGCACTGTGGGCACTGCTGGGTGGCACTGTGGGCACTATGGGCACTGCTGGGTGGCACTGACAGGGGGGCACTTACTTTATTTCAGGATGGCACTGCGGGTGGCAGGTGGGCACTGGCAGGGGGCAGGTGTCCGTTTAAATTGCTGGCCGTGATCGGGACTGATGTCCCGAACACGGCCGCCGGCGATCGGCTTTTTTTTTTTCTCCTCGCGCTGTCAGCGCGAGGAGGAATACTAGCCGATTACCGGCTCCGTTTTATCACATGATCAGCTGTCATTGGCTGACAGCTGATCACGTGATAAGGGGTCGGGATCGACCCCTTACACGGATCGGTGATCAGGCGAGTCTCACGGACTCGCCGATCACAGAGCGCGCCGCGCGCGCCCCTCAGGGGGCGCGCAGGCCGCTCGTAACCGGGACTACGTCAATAGACGTAGTCCCGGAAATGTGGGTCCGCGCTATTGCCGTCATTTTGCAATAGCGCGGATCCCAAGTGGTTAAAAAGAGGGAGGCACATATACAAACTGTTATAATTCCTACTCCATTCACCTGATTTGGACCCTCAAATTAAAGCTGAAAGTCTGCAGTTAAAGCACATCATGTTCGTTTCATTTCAAATCCATTGTGGTGATGTATAGAGCCAAAACGATTAGAATTGTGTCGATTCCCAATATTTATGGACCTGACTGTACATCAGCTTTTGAAGAAGAGGCTGTGTAGTTCTCAGAGGACTGAGACTAGGTGAGTGTAAAGCTGGCCATATACTAATAGAAATTCAGCCATTTCAGATGGGACCAGTCCAATTTTTCTCAGGGTGTGGCCATTCCCACTAGACAGAGGTAGATCATTTGATCAACTTCTGTTAAAGGGACAGAAAATTTTTCTCGATCAGTGGCTGCAGCCAATTTGCTGCAGGTGCAGATTAGTGTATTCTGACAAGAGTACAATTTTCTAGTGGAGTGGGGAATTCCTCCATTCACCTCATTTGTGTAAATGGAGGAATCTGAAACATTTTTTTTTTTTCATTTAGCTCAGTGCCTGAAAAAAAACAACAACCATGTTTGTCCATCATAAGACTTGGGGGTTTGCTGGGAGAGGGTTATCTTCACCCATATTTAATAGTTTACATCATATGTTGCTTGGAAGTCGGTGCAGCACTGCGCTAATCACAGGCAGTGAGACATTGTCCCGATGAGCGGCTGCAGAGATCAAGCAATGTCTCACTGCCTGTGATTAGCGCAGTGCTGCACCGACTTCCTGGCGGGCTCTGCACATGTTCCATGCGAACATGCCTGAGCTCAATCCTACTTGGAAGTAAAGTGACAATAAAGATTTTTTAATCTGTCTGCGATTTCTGTTGTGTGTCAACACCAAAATCAGTCACTTAGCCCTTGCAAAAATGTAGCAGCATTTGTTAGATTGAGCAGATAATGTGACAGTTGTAACCCATTCACAAATAGAAGAGAAGAAACATCTGAGGTCTACTGTTCATTTATCCATTGCAGGCGTGATGTAATTCCATATATATATATATATATATATATATATATATATATATATATTTTTTTTTTTTTTTTTTTATAGATTTCATCATGCCATTGAAATTGCTAATCTGAAATCTTGAAAATATCAGAAAACAATTATGCCACCAGAGAGAGGCATAACTAGAACTTTCAGGGCCCATGAAGGGTCCCCCTGACCCTCAGCCAGGGCCCTTCCCTCTGAGCCCAGTGGTGGAATGCCAGGTCATAAGTGCGACCTTTGCAAGCTTGGTAGTTCCAACACTGATGTCAGTCGTTTTTTTATTTTTGTTATTTAAAAAAAAAAAATGTGTTACAATTTTATTTTTTATTATTATTTAACATATTTTAGGAGTCCCATTGGGGGGCTTTGGTAAAATAAAAGGGCTCTAAACAGACCGCTGATGTTTCACCTTTGAGACAGAGAAAGGAGATTGAGAACACAGCCCTGCAGCCCCAGCAGCACAAAATGAATAAACAGGAATAGCTCTGCACAGACTTCCCGTTAATTCACAAAATGAAGCATAGAAAACACGCCCCTTTTCACTTTCCCTTTACACAGATTACTCTACTTCAGTTATGAATGGAGAGCGTGAGTGATCAGTACCGATCACTGACTGTTTCCATTCATAAAAGTCAATGCTATATTTACCAGCCCCTTTACGCTCTCTATCCTGACACATCCTCTGCAGCAGCTGGCGGGAGAGGGGATGGGGCAGTTTAGCAGAGCTCTGGGGAGAAGGGGGCCTGGGGGCAGAAGAAAGAAAAGGAAGCTGGATAGAAGGGCTGCTAGGACAGCATATAGAGAAACTGATCCCCTCCATTTTCCTCCTGCAGCTGCTAAATGCCTGTGGGAGGAAAAGGAGGAAAATTGGAGGGGATCGGTTCCTCTGTGTCACCCCCATCGCCTCATCTATCCAGGTGTACAGTGAAGCCGCACAGGTCCCCTGGAACATGGGGCCAGGCTGCAATTGCAACCACTGTAGTTATGTCCCTAACACTGGAAAATGGTGTACAGGCATCACATTTCACCTACAGCCGCTGGTAAATCTGATTTATAAAGGTTAGACCCATTTCAACTGTTAAACATGCACTGAAATGTTGACAGTCTGTAAGTAAGATGATTTCTTCAGGGTAATATGTATACATAGCCCTCAAATTTTCCACTCACCTACTCGCATTTTGCTAGTGGAAAATAGTTTCTTGCGAGCATGGGCTGCCTCTGAGCGGGGGGGGGGGGGGGGGGGGACTGTTGTCCCAGAGATCACCCCCCGGAGGAAGAGAGAGTGGAGGAAGAGGCGAGCTGGCCAGATCACAGAGTGGGGATTGCTGACATTTGAATTGCTGTCTGCTCACGGTCACACAGCCCCGCCTCCTGCCTCCTAACCCGGCGCCTGTGACAGACAGAACACATCCCAGCATTGGACCGGCATTCTGTCTGTCACAGGCGACGGGTCAGGAGGCAGGGCTGTGTGTGACCACGAGTGGACGGCAATTCAAATGTTAGCTGTTATGGTGGGCAATTCCCGCTCTGAGGAGTCGGCTGCCCTCTCTCTTCCTCTGCACAGGCCATGCTGCAATGATGGGCACAGCTCACGCTGCAATGATGGGCACTGGTGAGGCTTCATTGATGGGCACAGGTCACACTGCAATGGATGGGCACAGGTCACACTGCAATGGATGGGCACAGACGAGGCTGCAATGATGGGCACAGACGAGGCTGCATTGGTGGGCACTGGTCACGCTGCAATGATGGACATAGGTGAGGCTGCATTGGTAGGGACAGGTGAGGCTGCATTGATGGGCACAGGTGAGGCTGCATTGGTGGGCACTGGCCATGCTGCAATGATGGGCATTGATCACACTGTATTGATGGGCACAGGTAAGGCTGCAATGGTGGGCACAGGTCATGTTGCATTGATGGGCACAGGTCACGCTGCAATGATGGGCACGGGTGAGGCTGTATTGATGGGCATGGGTGAGGCTGCATTGATGGGCATGGGTGAGGCTGCAATGATGGGCACAGGTCACTCTGCAATGATGGGCACGGGTGAGGCTACATTGGTGGGCACTGGTCACGCTGCATTGATGGGCACAGGTGAGGCTGCAATGATAGGCACAGGTGAGGCTGCATTGGTGGGCACAGGTCACGCTGCATTGATGGGCACAGGTGAGGCTGCAATGATAGGCACAGGTGAGGCTGCATTGGTGGGCACATTTACTCGGCATAATAGTATCTTTCACAATATAAAAAATTGGGATAACTTTACTATCTTATTTTTTAATTCAAAAAAGTGTATTTTTTTCCAAAAAAAAGTGTGCTTGTAAGACCGCTGCGCAAATACAGCGTGACAAAAAGTATTCTCCAGGGTGTTAGAAAAAAAAATGTATAACGTTTGGAGGTTCTAAGTAATTTTCTAGCAAAAAAAATTTTTTTAACTTGTAAACAACAAATCTCAAAAAGAGTCTCGGTCCTTAAGTGGTTAAGATTTGAGCCCTGATGTATACTATATGTAAAATTCCTAGGATGATTACATTTACTAAGAATCTTTACAAAATATTACATCGGTTCTTAGAAATGGGAACAAAAGGATTTTATATATATTTCACAAGATTATGTTTCTATCATGATGGGAAAAAAGAGTTATTGTGATTGAAAACAGTAAAAGGAAATGCTTTTTCAAAAAAAAAAAAAAAATTCCTAAAGCTGAACTCTAAGCACGTCGCTAAATATGCAGTTAAAGTGCTTATAAAGGCAAAAGGTTTTTTCATCCTAATGCAGCCATTCTCAACTGTTTCACCACAGAAGAACCTTTGAAGTAAGTACTTTCCGGGACCAGGGAACCCCGCAAAAAATTACTATAGCTACAATTTATGATACATTAGTGTGATGATCAGTGAGGAGAATGCCCCTTAGACTTGTGGATATTGCTGCGGGGTCTCTTGGTTTGGGTGACTATCCTTAGCCATACCGGACATCTAATTATCCATTTTGATGTCTAAATAAGTGTAATACATTTTTCATTATAACGATTCTCTTTGAAACGTCCCGTAATGGCAAGAACACCTTTTTGTACATGACTACATGTAACTACAAATGTTTATTTTAACATTTCATTGTTTATTTTTGGCATCAGAGGGGGCGGGGTCACCCGGGTACGTCACTGGGTGGCCCCGCCCTCAGTTATATAAGAACTGTCATCAGCGAAGAAGGATCACATGGCGGGAGCCTCCTATAGAGGAGGATCGGTGTAGGATTTATTTTTTTATTTTTTGGTCCATCACGGCGTGAAGAAGATGAATGGACATTGTGGGATATTTTTTTATTTTTTAAATAAAGGACTTGTCCCCAAGCTGTTTTGTTTTTAAAATTTTGACACTTTTTTGTGAAATGGTAGGGGTACATTTGTACCCCGTTATTTCACACAGGGGGGGTGGGATCTGGGGGTCCCTTTGTTAAAGGGGGCTTCCAGATTCCAATACCGGGCAAGGGTCAAGGGTTGTGGGGATGAGGCCCTTGTCCCCATCAACATGGGGACAAGGTGTTTTGAGGGGGTACCCCAAAGCACCCTCCCTATGTTGAGGGCATGTGGCCTGGTACGGTTCAGGAGGGGGGGGGGCGCTCTCTCGTTTCCCCTCTTTTCCTGTGGCCTGCCAGGTTGCGTGCTCAGATGAGGGTCTGGTATGGATTTTGGGGGGGACCCCTACTCCATTTTTTTTTAATTTTGGCTCAGGATTCCCCTTAATTTCCATATCAGACTCGACGGGCCTGGTATGGATTTTAGGGGGACCCCCGTGCAATTTTTTTTTTTACATTTTGGTTTGGGGGTCCCCCTTAATATTCATACCAGACCCAAAGGGCCTGGTAATGGACTGGGGGGGGGATCCCATGCTCTTTTTTTCAATGAGTTTTATCTATATTGCCGACAATTCATTACAGCCACGATCAGTTTTAAATGACAATTATTCCTTTAGAAATGTTGTTTTGCTGTGGTACTGTTCTAAACTCTAGAAAAATGCGCCACTTTACAGGCACTCTATAGACACCCCCAGGAATGATATTTAAAGGAATATTTCATTTTTATTGTTTCACTTTAAGCATTAAAAAAATCACTGCTCCCGAAAAAAACCTGATGAGCCACTGACTGGCAGCTGATAGGCACCGTTTTGGCAGCTGTGGTGGCACATCTGATGGGGCTCTGCTGATAATCAATGTGCGGATTATCGGCACAGACTCCCCTCTAACAGGGAGAGCCACCGATCGGCTCTCCCTGTTAGCGCGAACTGAGGAATGCCGTATACCGGCACTTCCTGGTTCACACGATGATCAGCTGTGATTGGTCAGAGGCTTCTTACCACGATCGGAGATGCGGCGTGTCAGCTGACATGCCGCATGTTTTCCTGCTGAATGTCATATGACGCCCAGTCAGGATAACAGAACCACTTCCCGGCCGTCAATCTGCTATAGGCCGGGCGGGAAGTAATTAACCACTGGTAAAGTGGTTTGAAACATATCAGCTATCGTGCCTTTTATTCCAATTGTTGTATGGATTATTTTTTCAATAAAGATATTAACTTGGAGTGCAGCTATCGGAACTTTCTTGCTTACATCTATCCTGCATATTGAGCCAGCACCCTATTTGTGCGGGGGGGGGGGGGGGGGGTGAGAATCTGGAATTGCTATCCTGAGTAGTTTACTATTTTAATTATTGCCCTGGAAGAATTGGCTGCTCAATGACCAGGCCATTTTTTGTGATACGGCACTGTGTCGCTTTAACTGACAATTGCGCGGTCATGCGACACTGTACCCAAACAAAATTGACGTCCTTTTTTTCCCACAAAAAGAGCTTTCTTTTGGTGGTATTTGATCATCTCAGCGGTTTTTATTTTTTGTGATATGAAACAAAAAAAGAGCGACAATTTTGAAAAAAACAAAAATATTTTGTACTTTTTGCTAAATTAAATATCCCCCAAAAATATATAAAAAAACATTTTTTTCCCTCTGTTTAGGCCGATATGTATTCTTCTACCTATTTTCGTAAAAATCGTAATAGGTGTATATTGATTGGTTTGCACAAAAGTTATAGCCTCTACAAAATAGGGGATCGTTTCATGGCATTTTTATTATTATTATTTTTTTTTTTTACTAGTTATGGTAGGGATCTGCGATTTTTATCGTGATTGCGACATTATGGCGGACACGTCAGACAATTTTCACACATTTTTGGGACCATTGGCTTTTATATAGCGATCTGTGCTATAAAAATGGATTGATTACTGTCACTGGCAGGGAAGGGGTTAACACTAGGGAGCGATCAAGGGGTTAATTGCGTTCCCTAGTTTGTGTTCTAACTGAAGGAGGGAGGAGACTGTGTAGGGGAGATGACAGATCACTGTACATACTCTGTATGAACAGACGATCTGTCTCTTCTTCCCTCAGAGAACCGGAAACTGTGTGTTTACATACACAGATCCCGGTTCTCGGTGTGCCCCGAGCGATTACGGGAGCCCAACGGTGATCGCGACCACCAGGCACTTTCATCGGCTCAGTGAGCAAAGAGGGGGGGGGCGCGCGTGCATGCCCCTAGTGGCCACAGGGAAAAGCGATGTTGACAGTTGCAGTGAATTTCCAAAATTAGTGCATGTACTACTTTTGGTGCGGTGCGGTGCAGTGCAATTTAAGCCTATTCAAAATGAATGGGCTCAAATCGCACTGTACTAAACCGCATGTGAATCGCAGTGCATTCCTGTTTGATTCCTAGTGTGAACTGGCCCGCAGATTAAATAAACACTGGCCGGCATCTGGTGTAAACCAGCCCTTACTTTGGGGAAAAGAGAAAGTAAACATTTGACATGATTGCTGAAATAGCTTCAAGTTGTTCCTCTTGTAACTGGATGTTTTTGCTAGCCTCATGATAAATAATTATTTGTGGTTGTGAAGACATCTTACCCTTCACTCCTGTATCTTGTTCATCTCATTGCTCTTTTGCCCCAGCCAAGCAAACAAGACAATCCCCAACAGGCATGCATCAATGCATTACATCCATGCAGTTGATTTTGATTTTAGTCTGCAAGGGAACTTTCACTTAGTGAAAGCTCTGCTGACCTCCATCATCCAATTGGTACAAGCTATTTTGTTTTTTGCATTTCCTTGTATGTGATTGCATATCCATTGCACCACATTCACTTAGCTAAGGGAAAAAAATATTAGCAAAGTTAACAGCCTATTTGCATTTAGTAAATCAACTCATTGGTGTGGCTGACTTTCATGAAATAATAATAGGAATGGATCAGCTGGAAAGTCCCTATTTCCCATTATAATTGCTATTTTCAAAAAGTTGTTTATGATGAAACAGCACAGACCATTTACAGTGTAATAAATCACAATTAATAATCTGCCAAGGCATGATGTTTTTATAGCTGTAGGTGTTGGCATTTCCATTCATTCTCTGGTATTTAATGCGTTGCGCAAGTCAACTTTTATGTCTACTTTGTACCAGGTGACAAAAATAAAATGCTAATGCTAAAATTCAGCAAAAGCAGTAGCAAGTGCACCCCTGAACTTTGTTCTTTCTCCCATAGAAAAAAAAATATGGCTATGCAGCTAGCTTTAATGTGGCTAAACCAACACTCTCTGCTCCTACAAGGGACAGCACTGACCTTCTTGGTGGAGGTTGGAGGATTTGCTGCGGGAGCTACACTTTGACAGCTGAATGTTCTAGGAGTCAGATCTAAAACCATGGAAACTGTCATCCCTCTTGCACTGGCCACATACACTAAGATTTCTCATCTGACTGATTTCGATTTGATCAATAATCAATCGAAACAGTCATACCTGACCTTCTAATCGTTTTGAACTTAGTTTACATCGGATTTGCTTTAAACTGAGTTAATCACCCAGGGCAGGAAATGTATAGTTGTAGTTCATTAGCAGCACTGAGATAGTTTGTTCCTGAATATGATCGCATTTTGATTGATCAGATTTTAAGATTACAAGGTGGAAACAGAAATCCAATTGATAATTTACAATCATAAATTACAAGAAGTTACAAACCTATGTCAACTATCGATCAACATCTACGTCCCTATGTTTTACAAATTGATTGAATGGGTTGTTGGCTATAGACCAAATATTATTATTGGAAGAGGCTGATCGGTGAAGAAATCAAGGTATGCATGGCCACCATTTGACAGATCTAACCAGTGGAGGTGGTTCTCCAGTATATGTAATACCTAACAATGAGCATCTCTTATTTGCTACCTTTTGGTCTGTTAAACTTACCATTGAAAGCATTTTATTATAGTTGTTCAATAAGGGCTGACAGTCAGCGTCTCTCTGCTTAGCGATGACCAAGAACCGAGCAATCAGTAGTTTATGATCGCTCAGTTCTTGGTTTTAGAGGTGTAGCATCCACCTAGGTATGTGTGTTTTATTAATTGATTTATTCCAAAAACGTCTCTTTTAGGGTAAAAAATATACAACCTTTATAGCCACTTTAATGCGGGTGGTTCGTGGACAGTAAAACTGTGGCTCAAGTACCTATTTTTATGCCCTCACCAATTGCAATTGTAAACTAGGAACAAGTACAAAAAAAGGCCAGTTTTCTTTTGCCAAGTCCAGTAGGCTCACAGGTTCCTGTGCACTATGCCAGTGTTACTTCAAAGAACATGTCAATGCAGTAAAAAAGATTCTGCGAGTTATGAAGAAGAGGACAGCAGGACGTGTAAAAAGTGTGTTAGTGGGAGGATCACCAGGTGAAAATAAAGAAAAAAAAGCCTGAAAAAATTGAGTAAAATGACAGGAGTAAGTAATCAGGGGGCACTATTAAAGTTTACTATTAAAGTTTACCATCCTGGAGACAACTAGATGACATGTCAGGCAAGTTAGTAAGAATAAACTGAAGAATAAACAATATGGTTCACTAGGAGGTAAGTAGGATAGTCAAATAAAAAAAATTGTAAAAATAATATAGAAGATTCAAGGAAACAGGAGTTGTAGCTGACAGGGAAGAGCATAAAAATAGACAAAAGGGGGCCAAACACACATTATCAGTGCTGCTAAAGCACAGAAAGAGGAGGGAATTGGTGTATCTATTAAGAAAGAAGATAAAACCTTTTTTAGGTACATATAATGCCGCGCACACATGTAGCCGACTATCCGGCAGACCTAGTCCGACGGACTTCCCGCCGGACTGTCCGCCGGACTTTCCGAACGGGCTACTTGCCCACACACGGCACTTTTTCAGCGGACTAATACGGCATACTAAGTCCGCCGTACTATCCTCCGTACTTTTGAAATGAACGGACTTTTCCCGCCCGGAGAAAAGTCCACTCATTTTTAGCACGTCTCCAGGTAGGCGGGCCCGCGAAGGATGCGTCGCTGGCCCCGCCACCTGGTATGGACTTAAAGGGGAACCCCAACGCCGGCGTGGGGGTCCCCCCAGGTCCACATCAGACCCTTGTCCGAGCACGCTACTCGGCTGGCCAGGAAAGGGGGGGACGAGCGAGCGCCCCCCCTCCTGAGTCATTTCAGGGCGCGTGCCCTCAACATGGGGGGGTGCCTTGTCGCCGTGCGCCCCTCTCCCCGTCATTGTGAGCGGAGGGTGCGACGAGGCAACATCTGAAGAGAAGAAGAGAAGAACAGAAGGCGGCGACGACAGCGGCGACAGAAGACCGGGCCACCGCCTGTAAAAGAGCTATAAGAAGCTGCGGTGGCCCGGCAGAAGAACCGAAGAGGGGGACAAGACCCCCAAAGTCGGAAGAAGAGGGCAGCGGCTACGTGTCCAGTTCTGGAGAAAAAAATGGGCAGACTCAATAGACTGCTCAGTCTTTTTCCTTTTATGTTTCTAAAATAAAACTAATGCCACAACCATCTAAGGACAATCAGCCACAATCTAAGAACTGTAAACCTGCAAAATATTAAAATTTTTGTTCTTAGGTTTAGGTACACTTTAAAGTCTATTTCCACTTTTACAGCTAAATTGGGATAACACCTACTTTATATTTATTGAGATAAAATGAACAAAGCAAAGCGTGCACAGATCCTAGTACAGTTACCCTTTTAATAACAAAAAAATTGTAAAACATAAAATCATTACACTCACTAAGAATTTGTCCAGATCACAGACCTCCCTTTTGAGTATTCTTAGGTGCTTGTGAAAGGGACCAGATGATCCTACATGCAGTAGTGTGAATATGTGGAAAAATAATTAGTAAGGTTATATAGGTATGAAGATGGCCAATGGATAGGCCGGTGGATTAGACTCTAGAAGACTTCATACAGAGGGATGGATTATAAGACAGAGTGGGCCTCCAGATCCTCATTGAGGCCTCCTGGCGCCATACTTCCCAGGGTGTATATCCAAAAAGTTTCTCTAGCGCAAAGGTTCCAGTTCTGATTTTGAGAGGCTTTTGGATATGGTCTCTATAACCCAAACTCAATGGCCTGTGGATTGTTGATGGTGAAATTCTAGAAAGTGTCTGACAAAACTGCATTTGTCGGTGCCCTCTTCTACTGACCGTCTGTGTTGGCCAAACCTCTTTCCGACGGTTCTAATAGTTCTGCCTACATATAGTAGGTCACGGGCAGGATTAACAGTAGATGGCGAATTCGGTGGAGCAATTATAGAAATCATCAAAAGTGTAGGTCTTACCCTTGATGGTAAATTCTTTCTGACCATGCTTGATGTGTTTGCAGGTGAGACAGTTGAATTTGCGGTGCTGATACATGCCCTTGATGGACAAGAAGGTAAGGGTAGGTTGTGTAGGTAGTTTAGGATTTTTGAGTTTGCTGGGAGCAATTTTACTCTTAATGTTATGGGCTCGTCTATAAGAGATCTTGGGCCCGTCTGTAATGAATAATTGTAAATGAGGATCTTCTTGGAGTATGCTCCAATGTTGTTTGAAGATGCGCTCCTTCAGGGGTAAATCTTCGGGGATTGTAGAAAGTGTCGATGTAAAAATAGTTGGTTATACTCTCCATGGCCGCTACTATGGGGTGCCAAGGTGGATACACTAAGCTTTTAGGAATTTTGGGCAGATGGTAAAAGTACAATGTACTGTAGTTGTCCCTTAGAAAGGCAGCCTCAGTTTTCGTAATGATGCCCTCAGTTTGTGGTCTGTTGCTCAACAGGAGCTCTTTGATGGTTGTAGTCATCTACATCTCTCCACATTTTTTGCAATAATATTTTGATCAGATTATCCTCCTCTCTTTTGGCATTCTTTTTTGAAAATATCTGAGAGGTAATTATTTTGTGAGCTGTGTGAGGGTCCGAATCAGAGTCTTGGCCTTTGCGAGTAATGTGTGGTATTTGATCTCTCTTTGTTGGATAATGAGGTCTATCCATTTTTGGGAACAAAATTCAGACATATGTTCCCATTCTTTTTGTAATAAGGATGAGAGAAAAGGACACCTATGCTTGATTCCAATGCCTCTGGGTGTGATTTTGGACAGGAAATATGCTGGTAAAAAGAATTTGATGGTTGATATCTATAACGGTATCTTCAATTTTTTGGCAATACATTTTTTTCTTACCGAACTCCCACCCATTTCACCTTCCAATCAACACAGCAACCTCTGTCCAAAATACATCTTCAACCCTACTCACATTAAGGGGCCATACATCCAGAGCTTTTACCAAGTGGTGGTCTTGGACCTACAATGCATGGGTAAATCCTCAGGAAACAAGCACTCCAACAACTATCCGTTATATCAAGAGGTTTTCTTTGGGAAATAGTTGTTTCAGTGCTCAGACCATACACCACACACTGCATAAAATTTGTCTGCATGGCTGTTGTGCCAGAAAGCCTGCAAACAGTTTGCTGAAAACAGACTAAGGACATGGATTACTGGAACCATGTCCTGTGGTCTGGTGACACCAAGATAAATGTATTTGGTTCAGATGGTGTCAAGCGTGTGTGGTGGCAACCAGGTGAGGAGTACAAAGACAAGTGTGTCTTGCCTGCAGTCAAGCATGGTGGTGGGAGTGTCATGGTCGGGGGCTGCATGATTGCTGCCGGAACTGGGGAGCTACAGTTCATTGAGGGAACCATGAATTCCAACATGTACTGTGACATACTGAAGCAGAGCATGATCCCCCCTCTTCGGAGACTGGGCCGCAGGGCAGTATTCCATCATAACAACCCTAAACATACCTCCAAGATGACCACTGCCTTGCTAAAGAAGCTGAGGGTAAAGGTGATGGACTGGCCAAGCATATCTCCATACTTAAACCCTATTGAACATCTGTGGGGCATCCTCAAACAGAAGGTGGAGGAGCGCAAGGTCTCTAACATTCACCAGTGGAAGAGGACTCCAGTGGCAACCTGTGAAACTCTGGTGAACTCCATGCCCAAGAGTGTTAAGGCAGTGCTGGAAAATAATGATGGCGACACAAAATATTGACACTTAGGCCACGTACACACGCGGGGACTGTTCGCTCAACTTTGTCCGCTGAACAGTGTTTCGGCGGACAGTCCGCTCGTGTGTGGGCTTTCAGCGGACAGTTTCAGCGAACAGTCTGCTGAACAAAGTTTTTCGGAATTTCCGAAAAACTGTCCGCTGAAACTTTGTTTGAGCAGACAGTCCGCCCGTGTGTAGGCTTGTTCGTCAAACTAAGTTCCGCGCATACTCAGAAAGAATTTACAGGGCGGAAGCGCTCGGTCTTGTAAAACTAGTGTTCGCATTGAAGCTAGCATATTCGTCATGCTGCTAATTTTGTGTTTTTTTAATATAGCCCGTTCTTTTCTTCTTCGTAATGCAAGAAAAGTGAAGTAGCATTGCTGCTTATATTCACACAGAGTTATACTACATGTTTTTATTCATCCTCATCCTATGATTAATCTTCCAATTATAGAAAAAATATATTCCAAATTAAAAACAAAACATAAAAAACCCCTCAAAAAAAAAAAAAAAAAGATTAAAAAAATTATATATATATATATATATATATATATATATATATATATATATATATGTGTCTATCTTTAAAAAAAAAAATATATAAAATAAAAAAAAACCAAAAATTTATATATATATTTTTATTTCTGAAAAAAAAAATATAGAATTTATCTATTACTATATATTTTTGGAACTACTATTGTCATATATATTTTTTTTTTATTTTTTTATTTTTTATTTTTTTTTGTGGGGGGTTTGAAACAAGATGGACTTGCATTTTTTTTTGGGCCAAGCAGGACTATGCAAGTAGAGATAGATAGATAGATAGATAGATAGATAGATAGATAGATAGATAGATAGATAGATAGATAGATAGATAGATAGATAGATACCCAAACCAGCATTTTAGCTTACACATGATTGCATGTTCAAAATCAGCAGAGCTTCCCCTCATTTCAAATGTTAAGCCTCAAATTTACAGCGACTGCACTTCCAAGTGCACTTGCAGTGCTTTAAAAATTGCACTTGAAGTTAGCATATTTATATTAACATGAACGTGTGTTTTGTAAATAACCCCCAGAGTCTTTTGACGTGTATCTGCCTACTCACAAATAAACTTTGTTTTTTAAGCCAAAATTAAAAAAAAAAAAACAAAAAAAAAAAACATACAATATTTTTTTGAAATAATAAATTTTTATTTTCCCTCAGAACAAAAATAAATCAAGAGGGAGGCAACACTGGAGACAATTTTGACGTTTGTGAAGCCTTTTGTCCCCCAGGCACACATCAAGTGAGTGGCCACCAAAATTCCGAACCTGTGTAGCATGTAAATAGGGAGCACAACCAGGTCCTAGAATCCCAAAGACCAGGAACAGCAGCAGATGAGATCTATGTCCCCAGACTGTGGTACTACAACAGCCTGCGTCTTCTTTCAGAGCAGACTGAAGCCAGGCAGTCACTTGCGACTCTTCCGTCCAGCCTTCCCTCCATGCGTCGCTGGATGCTGTGTCTCTGGTGGTGGACATGTGGTAGGAGGAGGAGGAGGAGGAGGAGGAGGAGGAGGAGGAGGAGCAGTAGGGTCTGCGTTATAAAGCTTGGTGGTGGGTGTGAGCTCACCCTTCAGACCCCGTTGGATGGCATCAAAAAATATTGCTTCACACAAGTTTTGCTGTGGTTTGTCCATTTCAAGTAGCTTACTAGCCAGATAAGTGGCATAGGCCTCCTCCGGATTGGGGGGTTTGGACAGAACTTGTGTGGCTTGGTGTATAAGCGCCAAGGACTCCTCCTCTATACGGGTCATCCTCCTGGGCCTTTTGCTGGCTAGGCGGAGGGGAGGGACCTGGCTTTCAGTCCGACTCCTGCTGGGCCCAGCTAGCTCTTGTGTGTGGCTGGTCCCGGCCTCCTCCTCCATACCACTGGTCCCGGCCTCCTCCTGGGTGAGCTCATCCTGTGTAAAAAACAAAGAAATCAATAAATAAAATATGTCTATATTTTGAAATCATCAATCACTAACAATTTTACAGTTCTCACTTGCAAATACATTTGTCTTGAAATACAAAAGGCTATCATTTTGACACCACCATTTTTCCATCAGTTCACCAAGATTTGAGCCACATTTGTGTAAACTACTGTATCCTTCTATCTAATTTAATTTGTGATGAAATCCTAGATTTGGAAGCAATTCAAACATTGAACTTTACAGCATTAATATTTGAGCAATCCAAACTTTAGAAACGAAAATATACCTGGCTCCAGCTGGGTGCATCAACTTCGTCCAGCAAGGAAGGGTCTGGATCTTCCAGGGATGGCTCACCTGAGGCGGAGGGAAGGGTGGAGGGACGGGTAGACGGAAGAGTCGAAAGTGACTGCCTGGCTTCTGACGTGTCATCCAGAAAACGCAGCCTGTCATAATACCACAGCTTAGGTACATAGACCTGACCTGCTGCTGATCCTGATGTTTGGGACTCTAGGATCTTTCTGCGCTCCCGCCTATACACACTACGCAGGTTCTGAATTTTGGCGTTCACAAAGTCAGTGTCTGCCTGGGGGAGTCGGGTTTTCACAAACGCCAAAACTGTCTCCAGTGTCTTCTTCCGGGCAGCACGGCTTGAATATTGGGGGTGTTTTGAATCCCAAAGACTACTGTGCGACTCAATTAAGTCCAGAAATGTTGAGAGGAAGGCCTCCTCCTTAAAGGGGTCTGGGGTATACCTTTGCATTTTCTGGACAAAAAAAAAAAGTCAGACCAAATGCACACTATATTGTGACAATGTAGGCGAGACACACACTACCACACACGCTACCCCCCCACACACACACTACCCCCACCCCCCCTATACACCCACCTCCACCCCCACACTACCACACAAAACACCAATCCCACTCAACCACCAACCCACATAAAAATCAATTAAACATCAATAAGACTAAATTTCAATATACACATTCCTAATGCAGACTTTAAATTAAACGAAAATAAAACGACAACAATCTTACCGTCGCGTGTAGCACTCGCTTCTTCCGTTCGGACAAGGCCTCGCGGTAACGCTTTATATACAGCGCATGCGCTCAGGTTCCGCCTGCGTCGCCCGCCCCTGACGTTCCTTGTGACCGTATTTCCCCCGCCCCTTTTACCCTCGTTCCGCTGTGGGTGAATGATAGGAGAAAATGGCGGATGCAAATTCAATTAGCAGCGTGAGCAGCGCAGAGGAAAGCCATGGCCCCCATGCTTCTGGAGCAAGAAGAAGATATAAGGCCACCAATATGGCCTTTGAAGAGATGGTGGAGATGGTGGCTATATTAAGAAGGGAGGACTATGATGGGGAACATGGCCCGTACCCCAAACCCAATGTCCGGAAAAGCGGCATTTTGGAGGATGTCGTCACAACTTTGTACAACAAATTTGGGGTACGAAGAGGCAAGGACCAGCTCCGGAAACGATGGTCCGACATCAAGTCCAGGGAGCCGGAGCAATATCATCGGATCATGAAGGCCCTGAAAAAAAGTGAGTAAACTCCGCGTTTACCGTGACTGTCGGACATAATCGTTCGTGTACATACCGTATGTGAATCCGGCGGATTTGATCCCAATCGTTCGTGTAGGTACCTTATGTGAATCCGGCGGGTTTTATCCTAACCGTTCGTGTTCATACCGTATGTGAATATGGCGGATTTGATCTTAATCGTTCATGTAGGTACCGTTTGTGAAACTGGCGGATTTGATCCTAATCGTTCGTGTACATACCGTATGTGAATATGGCGGATTTGATCTTGATCGTTCGTGTAGGTACCGTTTGTGAAACTGGCGGTTTTGATCCTAATCGTTCGTGTATATACCATATGTGAATCTGGCGGATTTGATCCTAATCTTTCGTGTAGGTACCGTATGTGAATCCGGCGGATTTGATCGTTCGTGTAGTTAATAGTTCATGTAATGAGCGCATATGGTTGTTCGTATATGTGGGCGTAAATAGCATGAATTTGTATAAGGTGTAAATTTATCTGGTGTTGGATTCGATTTTAATTAGTTATTAATTTTTTGGTATTGTTCATGATAAACTGAATTGTCACGCTCAGTTTATAGGAAATGAATTTTTACTAAAGTTTCCTAAATTTATTCAGTGCAATGTAGACTCAATAAAAAAAACAAAAAAGAAAGATAGATAGATAGATAGATAGATAGATAGATAGATAGATAGATAGATAGATAGAATGCTGGTTCAACATCTGGACTGGGAAACATTTAAGTGTAGTTTGGGACATCATAGAACATTTTTTCACATAATCACACACAGGTACTCCAGGGGATGATTCGAGTGTGTCCGTCTGTGAAACTTGGACAAAAGATATAAAGTATCACAGTTTGGTTAAAGGCTAGGTTCACATTGCTGCAATGTACGAGATCAAATGTGATTTGCACCGCACTGCAGTGCAAATCACATGTGATCTCTGTGTGATGCGATTTCAGCCATACATATAGTATGGCTGAATTTGCATCGCATCCGGCCCAAACTTGTACATGGCCCTTTTTTTAGTCCACAGCCGAATCGGATCACATGGGTATTCACACCATGTGGTCCGATTCCTGTCCGAGTTTAAAGATTGCACTGTGAAATGAGAACTAATTCGGAGGTGTCAATAAAACTTTACACTGATACTCCCAGCAGGTCACATAGGGCAGTGCGAACTGCGCATGCGATGCGTGAAACCACAGTAGATTTGCAGCGTTCGCACATCGCAGCAGTCTGAACACAGCCTAACTAAAAAAAAGTCATTTTAATGATGTATTAAACTAGGAGCTTGTAATAACCAGCTAATAATAGTACACCACTTCAAACCAATGTTTCATATTCACATTTCTGAACTCAAATATCACTATGCTTAAAAGTATCTTTTATTTTATTTATTTTTTTTTCTTTTCATTCTCATAGGGGAACAAAGACTCAGACAAGAGGCGGAGCAGCCCATGACCCCCCGACCTCGCCAGCCTGATTGGGCACTTAGCCCCAGCCCTGAGTCGGTATTGGAGCTGCCCAGTCCTGTGTCTGCGAGGGAGCAGCCAAGCTCGGTATCCTCCGCTGGACCAAGCTCCGTAGCTCCACTGGATGAGCCCAGCCCAGGGCTAGATGTGGAGGAGGAAGAGCAGGTGGAGTTACACACCCCACAAAGTGAGGCCGCGTACACACGGGCGGACTGTTCGCCCAACTTTGTCCGCTGAACAGTGTTTGGGCGGACAGTCCGCTCGTGTGTGGGCTTTCAGCGGACAGTTTCAGCGGACAGTTTGACGAACAAGGTTTTTCGGAATTTCCGAAAAACTGTCCGCTGAAACCTTGTTTCAGCGAACAGTCCGCTCGTGTGTAGGCTTGTTCGTCAAACTAAGTTCCGCGCATGCTCAGAAAGGATTTACACGCCGAAAGTTATAATGCAGTGTATAGGACGTCGTATTTTTCGTCCCGTCGTACGTGCCGTTCACGTCATCGCGCACGGTTTCAGCAAACTGTTCGTCCGTCGTGTGTGGCCATGTCCGTCCATGCTAATTTTGAGCGGACTGTTTGCCGAAACTGTTTGACGGACAAAGTTGGGCGAACAGTCCCCGCGTGTGTACGCGGCCTGAGTGTCTGACAACCCAGCTTAAGGTAAACAATTAATGGCTGTATATTTTAACCAATTTTTTTATCTACACATGTTTTTAGGTGATCTGGTTGTGGTAGAACAAGTCGCGGACCCATTTACCAGTGATAGTGCCCAGAGGATGATTGGTGACATCATGGCCTGGAATGGCCAGATTGATCGGATGGAGAACCAGATTCTAAACATCCAAAGAGAACTGGTCACTATGAGGCAGGGAATGAAGAACATGATCGATGTTTTAGGGAGAATCTAAGCCCCTTTTCCCTAAAACCCAATCGATCATGTTCTTCATTCCCTTTGAAAAAAGTTTTTAATGTTTTTACATCCTTGTTTTTAGAGGCCAAATTTTGAAGATGCACACGGTGTGTCAACATGTGCTATGTGCCATCAGAGGATCGCAATGGACGCATTTGGTGTTTGCAAACCCTTTCTCATTCTAGTATGTGAGAGGAAGGGATTGCACACACCAAACACGTCCATTGATCACTCATGATGGTACATAGCACATGTTGACATTACCATTTTTTGGTGTGCATCTTCAAAATTTGGCTTTACCCCTTGTTTTATGTAAATAGTTAAAAATCTGATTTTATTTTTTTATTTTTGTGATAATTGTATTTTAGATATTTCTATATATATTCTATGTTTACAAAAAAAAAGAAAAAAAAAAATTCCCAAAAAAAAAAAAAAAAAAGCAAACAATTAAAAAAAAATAAATAAATAAAAAATAAAAAACACAAAAAAAATATCTAAAACAGAGGCACTAGTTGGCATGTGCACTATTAAAAAAAAAAAAAAAAAAAGATGTGTGTGTGTGTCTACTTCTTTCAATACTCAATACCAGTTTGGGAAGTCATTTTGTGTTTTCTGTCACAAAGGGCCTTATTTCCTATTGTCAAAAACCACTTTGCAATACAAATGCACTAGGACAGGAATATGCAATTAGTGGAAATCCAGCTGTTGCAGAACTACAAGTCCCATGAAGCATAGCAAGACTGACAGCCACAAGCATGAGACCCAGAGGCATGATTGACTTGTAGTTTTGCACCAGCTGGAGGTTGGCCAATTGCATATCCCTGAATTAGGACAATGTAGGAGACAAGCAACGTGAAAAGCAAACAAGAACCAAACTTAAAAATTTGAACAGACAAGACATATTTCAAGAAAAATACATTTTTATTGCTCAGCTGGCATTGGAATAGCCCCCCTACCATTAAAATAGCTGACATAGCGGTCACACACCTCACGTGCTGTTTGGGGGGCTAAGCCAGGAAGGGCATGATCCAGCCATGTCAGTTCTGGAAATATGAGTCCGGCCTCAGGCCCAATAGGCTGCAGGTACTGGTTACCTGAAAATTTACGTAGAAAATTGTGCAGAATGCAGCAGCACAGAATCACATAGTTCAGTTTATATTCTGCAAGGTTGATCGCTGTCAGTAACAGACAGAACCGGCTGGCCATAATGCCAAAGGCACTCTCCACAACCCTTCTTGCTCTGGCCAGCCGGTAATTAAAAACCCTCCTCTCCGGGGTGAGGGTCCTTTGGGGGAAGGGTTTCATAAGATGTTCACTCAGAGCGAACGCTTCATCAGCCAGAAACACAAACGGTAGACCCTCCACATTCTCGGCATCTGGTGGCAAGTCCAGGCCACCAGTGATGAGACGGTGGCAGAACTCGGTCTGCCTAAAGACTCCTCCGTCAGACATCCGGCCGTTCTTCCCCACATCCACATAAAGAAAGTCACATTGTGCCGACACCACCGCCATTAGCACCACACTATGGAACCCCTTATAATTCCAATAGTAGGACCCCGAATGGGGTGGGGGCACAATCCTCACATGTTTCCCGTCGATCGCCCCTCCGCAGTTGGGAAAGTCCCAACGGGCAGCGAATTGGGAAGCCACAGTCTGCCATTCCTGTGGCGTGGAAGGACACTGGGGAGTCAAACACAGGGGAAAAAAAAAAAAAAATAGTCATTAAATAAAAACAATTCATAACAACTAAAACACCAAGCCCCAATATAGCACGAACTCGTTCCCGAGTACGTCCACTCTCCATGGCTTTGAAACGGTCGGCTGGACAGACAAGCTCAACTGAACGCACTGAAGAACAGCCAGACCTATGAAGAACGACCTGAAACACAGAAACGAGCGGACCAGAAGTGCCTAATAACAGGTACAACTGATCCACGCGTACCGAAAGGCGGATATAAACCTCACAGGTAGACTGCGCCGCAGTGAACGGACAAATTAAGCTGAAGTCTAAAAAGCGCGAATCGTCTCTAACCAAACTTCTACTAACGCAAAGTCAGCAGAAGGAGCCCAAAGGGTGCTTTGCTGTGTCTTGTACTTCCTGTTTCTAGTCCCGTCGTACGTGACGTACGTCATCGCGCACGGTTTCAGCGGACTGTTCGTTCGTCGTGTGTGGCCATGTCTGTCCATGCTAATTTTGAGCGGACTGTCCGCTGAAACTGTTTGACGAACAAAGTTGAGCGAACAGTCCCCGCGTGTGTACGCGGCCTTAGGGCCCAATTTGGACATTTTCACTTTCTAATGAGAACAGGGAACTTCTTCATGTCTCCTCCCAAAATAGAAACTGGGAATTTGACCTAATGTTTTTACTCCAAAAACATGGTACAGGTTGAAATACCAAATTCTTTGATTGCTCCTCAACAATAAAGCCAGAATTGAGTGCTCTCCATTTAAAAACAGTATTTTAATCATAAAAAGCAAGCATCCAATATATACACATGAGCACAAAAAGTAACAGCCTATCACTTTAAAAGCATACATATTAATGGAGATTGAAAATAGCCTTAGGTAAGTATCAGAGCCGGCGCTCATTCGCCAGATCCAAACCTGGCAGGCATGATGGTATCACTCTGTTCACTCTGCCCTTACATGCTACGTCCCTAGGTGGGGAGTTATTTCGAGTCTGAAAAAGTCCGCACCCAGGGATGTAACAGGCACCCTCCCCATCAGCTCTTCTCTCGCAGTTATTACCTTTTGCATCACTTGCCCCTTCCTTTAAGGTCCCTTGCACACAGGGCCATCTAGGTGCAGTCTATACCCCCCAGTGTTTAGGGGACAGGTAGAGCATTCAGATCCACTGTCTTCAGCCTGTCAAAGTCTATGGCATGCTGCATCTGGACAGGGCATACCATTGTACCGAGTAGTACTCACATTTAGGGACAAGTGCAGTCAGGGACGAATGCACGGAAAGCTGGTCTACCTATCTGTCTATCTATTTATCTAGCCATATACACTATATTGTCAAAAGTATTGGGGCACCTGTCTTTACACTCACATGACCTTTAATGGCATCCCAGTCTTAATCTGTAGGGCTCAATATTGAGTTGGCCCACCCTTTACAGCAATAACAGCTTCAACTCTTCTGGAAAGGCTGTCCAAGAGGTTTAGGAGTGTGTCTATGGGAATATTTGACCGTTTTTCCAGAAGCACATTTATGAGGTCAGACACTGATGTTGGACAAGAAGGCCGGGCTAGCAGTTTCTGCTCTAATTCCTGCCCGGGTGTCCTATCAGATTGAGGTCAGGACTCTGTGCATGGCAGTCAAGTTCTTCCATCCCAAACTCGCTCATCCATGTCTTTATGGACCTTGCTTTGTGGTGTGCAGTTATGTTGGAACAGGAAGGGGCCATCCCCAAACCGTTCCCACAAAGTTGGGAACATGAAATTGTCTTGGTATGCCTTAAACGTTCCCTTCACTGGAAATTAGGTGCCCAGCCCAACCCCTGAAAAACAACCCCACACCATAATCCCCCCTCCACCAAATGATTTGGACCAGTGCATAAAGACTGGCCTGCACAGAGTCCTGACCTCAGCCTGACAGAACACCTTTGGGATGAATTAAACTGCGAGCCAGGCCTTCTTGTCCAACATCAGTGCCTGACCTCACAAATGCGCTTCTGGAAGAATGGTCAAACATTCCCATAGACACACTCCTAAAATTGGCGGACAGCCTTCCCAGAAGAGTTGAAGCAGTTATTGCTGCAAAGGGTGGGCCAACTCAATATTGAATCCTACGGACCAAGACTGGGATGCCATTAAAGTTCATGTGCATGTAAACGCAGGCATCACAATACTTTTGACAATATAGTTTATATACTGTATGTGTGTGTATAATATATATATACACACACACACACACACACACACACACACACACACACACACACACACACACACACACACACACACACACACACACACACACACACACACACACACACATATTTATACACAGTATATAGATAGATATTGGAAGTGACTGAAACTTACAGTGCCCTACTACCCTTGCAAATGTGTAAAAACTTTGTGTCGCCTATATATTCATGTTTGTAATGTTATATCATGGCACACATCTTATTTTCCATAAGTCACATTGACCATGAGAAATATGTATTCGCTTGAGTCAACAATAACTGGCGAGATAAGTAGAGGTGTGATCCTGATCCTGGACATTGGATTGGCTAACAATATACAGTATGCACTCAAAATAAAGTGAACTACACTGTTATTGTAAAGCACCTGAGTACAGAATGACTTGATAATCAGATTGGACAAGGTCAATAACATCTAGCTGTTGCTATGAAACAGCAAGGAACTTATAGGTTAAGCTACCAGCTTTGTATCACTTAAAAACAAATTATGTAATTAAATTTGTTCATTTATAAGAATTTTAGGAAGATTGTTTAACAAATTTTTCATTTTTTGAATGTTAATACCATTGTAGTCACCTGCAAACACTTCACTAGTCATCAAATATCTGTGTGGGATGAGCATTTCTATCATTTGCACTTGCCACGAATTGCAAAGTTATCATTGCATGTATTGTAAATTAGCATTCACCAGTACATTTTACAATGGACTTAAAGTGGTTGTAAACCCTTACAACACACTTTGACCTACAGGTAAGCCTAGATTAAGGCTTACCTGTAGGTCCAAGAAATATCTCCTAATCCTACACGGTTTAGGGGATATTTGCTGAAAGACAGGCACCGCTGTCTACGGCGCATGCGCCGTAGACAGTGGTGTGCAGGCGCACTGAGCGTGCCGCGGTCAACGGCGATATGCCGCGAGTGGCGGCTCCCGTGCGCTGGAGTGACGTCATCACGGCTTCCCTGAATGACAGCGGCAGAGCAGCGAGACCCACCGAGAAGATGGATGCGCCGGGCTACAGGAGACAGCGGTGTCTTCGCTGGCTCCTGTGTCAGGTAAGTGACACATAATGGACTACTATGTGATGCATAGTAGTCCATTATGCTTTACCTTTGCAGGGAATGAAAGAGGAAGTAAACTTATCAGGGTTTACTTCCTCTTTAAGTATTAAAAATTTTACAAAGTTGCAATGGTCCAGCTTGCACCAATGTGAGTATGTATGCACCATCTCTGTGGGATCTGAGTGGAAGCTGGAAATTACAGTAATAGACACCACTATTACTCTACTTCTAGAATGATCTCCCCTAGCTTCTGGGTCCCACACTGAGCAACTGCTTAGCATGGGAGCCATTCACAGAACACTTTATTTTCTCAATAAATGCAAAGCAATCTCTGATTGAATGAGTTGAAGATGTAGGTGGAGGTAAAGTCAAGATCACGATTGAGAGAAGTGTTCTTTAAATGGCACCCATGTCGAGCAAGTGACCTCCTGTATTCACAATGCAGCAGGGCAGTCACGCGGCATGGGACCCAGAAGCAAGAGGAGATCACTGTAGCAGCAGTGCACCACTGTTATGCCTCATTAGGGATGAGATCAGGCGTGTTCACATGGAACACGTGCAGAGCCCGCCAGGAAGTCGGCAAGGCGCTGTGCTAATCACAGGCAGTGAGACATTGCCCTGATGTGTGGCTGCAGAGATCGGGCAATGTCTCATTGCCTGTGATTAGCGCAGCGTTGGACCGACTTTCTGGCGGGCTCTGCACGTGTTCCATGTGAACACACCTGAGCTCATCCCTATGCCTCGTACGCACTCTATACACACTCGTCCTATTTTTTTTCCGTTCAACCCAGCAGGTTGAATAAAAAAAACTTTACAGCTTAGGTCAAAGCCACTGTATTAACAAGCCAATGCTAGTACAGCGATCTCCCCTGCTGTGCTATTGTGTTCTAACAGTGCTCTCAGCTATTGGAGAAGGTAGGTAATGACCTTTTGACAGAAGCTGTCCGACCGGCCAGCTTCTTCTGGACCGGCTGCCCCACACAAGGGCCAAATGTTGGCCAGTTGAATAGTTGGCTCGTGTGTACTAGACTTAAGGCTGGGTTCACACTGTCCTTTGCAAACTGCTGGGAGTGTCAATGAAACGTTAATGACACCCCCAGATCAGTTTGCATATCGCAGTGCGATCTGCAAACTCGGACAGGAATCGGATCGCATGGTGTGAACACCCATGCGATCCGATTCTGCTGCGGACCAAAAAAAGAGTCCTGTGTAAGTTTGGGCCGGATGTGATGCGAATTCAGCCATACTATCTGTATGGCTGAACTCACATCGCACAGAGATCGGATGTGATTTGCATTGCAGTGCGGTGCGAATCACATCCGATCTGGTCACCGCAGCAGTGTGAACCCAGCCTTAGAAAGCACTTAGAAACATGGCACAAAGTAATGCATGTATTTTGTCCCATAAGGGATAGAACTGTAAAATAACAAGTAAAATCATGAATCTTTTTTAAAGCCTAACTTCAGGATTTTCTTTAAACTCTAAAAAAAAACTTCAGTCACAAAAACCTTTAGATCCTTATCAGAAATGCATACAATTGCCCTAGTTATGAAGGGAGTAACAAGTAAGTAAACATGTAAATGCATATCTCAGATACAATTTTCAAAGCTCTGTAAAAGGTATTCAGGATTATACATACTTATATAAATCTGACGTATATAGTATAGTACAAGCATAACTAAAACAACAAGGTTTGAAGCCTCCTCCTGTGAATCTGATGTCATCTGTTCTTGATTGGAAATATCTTAGGAGGTACAGGGTCATTGCCAACATCTGCAATCTGCTAACTTCTTACCGGCTGCATAAAGCATAAGTTGAGCTTTACCGCTCAGCCCTGGGACATTTGAATTTATGCGCACCAGAAGGTAGTATGCTGAGAGCGTACTAACAGCGTGCTACCAGCACACTGACCAAGCACTTGGTATTCCAATCAGAAGCCACTCGCAGCAATTATATGATACAGAAACCACGCCACCTCCCAGGCATTAAAGCCCACTTAACCTCCCTGGCGGTATGATTATTTCAGATTTTAGGTGCTGAAAGCGGTACAATTATTTTGCATTGAAATGTGGCGTTTTATATTGTAGTCCTGTAATTCTTAGGAATAACTCACTTAAATCTGTTCAAACCAGAGTCTAGCAGACATCCCGGGTATGATAAAGTTTGAAAAATGAAATCATAAATTATAATATAATAAATAACTATAAGTAATTATACCAAATAATAATATAATAATAATAAAAATTATTCAATGATGTAATCAAATCAAAAACACAGAAATTTGCTCAGTTGCAGAATTGTCACTGTCATTACTTTCAGTATTTGATGATGGATCTCCCCACAAATCACTATCTCTCAATTCTGCGAGTGATTCCAATTTATTATCGCTTTTCTAGCTGGTCTAAAATCATTTTTGATGTAAAGGGACAGTTTTGGTTGCTATGGACAATCTCCAGTTTCTAGGCAGAAAGAACAGTATTTATAATATAAAACTACATGCAGAACACTGGGCAGACCACTAGGGACAAAGGGGATGTGAAATTATATACAGCAATGTCAGATTGTTGTAATGTAAGATTACATTATACTGTATGTATACTGTGTGTTTTACTTTTTGAATTTGCTGCCGATCTCCATCCCCGTGCGTCGCAACGCTCGCAGGGAACGGAGATCGGCTCTGTGATGAATCGAGCGGAGGACGAGCCGCTCGTACAGTGGGGGGACATCGCTGGATCCAAGGAAGAAGGTAAGTAAACCTCCTCCTGCATACAGTGATGCGTTCCCGAGTCTGGCTCGGGGTTACCGCTTTTGGTATAAAACTTCCACCCCAAGCCAGACTCGGGAATACCGCCAGGTGGGTTAAAATGTAAGTTCACCTTTACAGAAAATCCGTAAGGTGAACTTTAATTAGACCCCCACCCCCCCGGTCCCGTTAACCTGGAGTCTAGCAATCCCCCACACTGATCGCTCATATCACCGATGTATTGGTTTGGGGATTTGAAATCCCCACGACTTTCTGTCCGCGTGACAGGATGGGCCTACGTGGGTTCCGATTGGACAGCGCCAACCAATTAGAATGCTCCTAAGCGCACCTCCTGACAAAGTACATTTTGGAGATTAAGCTGCAAGGGATTTCTAAGCCCCGAACTGGTGCGGTGGTGACCCGATGTCTCCTAGCGGGAGATTGCCATGCTCCGGGTCAGCAGGAGTGGGAGTGGGGGGGGGGGGTTCTGTGTAAATTCACCTTACAGATTTTTCTATAAAGGTGAGCTTACCTTTTACCATTTTGATATTGGGCACTTTCACCCGCTTCCTGCCCACGCAAATTTTCAGCTATCAGCACTGTAGCACTATGAATGGCAATTGGGTGGTCATGCAACACTGTACCCACATGAAATTTCTATCTTTTTTTTTCTTTTGGTGGTATTTAATCACTGCTTGCTTTTTTGCTAAACAAATGAAAAAAGACTGAAAGTTTTGGGGAAAAAAATGTTTTTCTTAGTTTTGGTTATACAATTTGCAAGTAATCTTTCTTCTTCACTGATGGGCACTGATGAGGCTACACAGATGAGGTGGCACTGATAAGCTGCACTGATGGGCACTGATAAGCTGCACTGATGAGCAGGACCCTGATTATCAGTGTAAGCAGTGTGCTGACAGCCTTGCTGGGTATCGGTGCTCTTTTTTTTTTTTTAATACTCTTTATTACAGTTTTTTTCTTACATATAAATACAAAAATGCAATATCTCTGTTTCATAATTTTTTTTAAAAAATTGCAATTCTCATACATCTTTTACCATTCCATTCTTATATCTTCTTCTCCTCATGCATGTAACTCCCATTCCCAACTCTACTTACACACACAGTAGTTACTACCTTTTCCTATTATACTGTATAGCATATTTCTTTCCCTCATTTCAAGTTGTGTTCCTTTCTACCCCTCCCTTGTATCCAGAGACAAGTAGGATTTTTTCCACATTGCCCATATTTTATTGTATTTCTGCTCATTCCCTCTGTGTTCGTACATTATTCTTTCATATGGTATAATCTGATTACTGGCTTTTACCCATTGCCTAACCAACGAGGGGTGTAGGCTGTATCCATCTTTTCACTATTTGTTTCCTTGCTATAAAAAGTACTTCTTGCAAAAATATTTTGATACATCTTTGCCAATACTCATCTTCTAGTAGCCCCAAAAGGCATACCTCTATTGTATTTGGGACTTGTCTTTTTACAAATTTTTACAAATTTTACAATTTATCTACAATTTCCAGTATCCCAAAACATTATTACAATTCCACATCACATAGAGAAAATCCGCTTCCCCCTGACGGCACCTCACACAGTTTGATGTTGACATCCTCCCTATTTTATAAAATCGAATTGGACTAAGATATGTTTGATGTATAATATGTAAATCATTTTATTGTTTATTGCTGGGGGTGCCGTCAGGTGTGAAGAGCAAATCCCCTCCCAATCACAATCCATATTTTGTGGGATAGCTATTTCCCATTTATCTCTCACTCTCAAGGGTTCGCCATATATTTTACTCTGCAATGAATGCAGATATTAATCCCTTTGGTCATTGTGATCTCAATATCCCAATAAGGGGGAACTTTGATATATTGGGCTTCTCCTCGCCAAATTGCGCTTGCAATACGTGCCTAAGTTGCAAATATTTACAGTATCGGTACTCTTTTCCTCACACAGACACAGCGTGTGAGGAAAGGCCTGCCTATAACTGGCAAGTCTGCTTATATGTGATCAACTGTGATTGTCTCTTTACCCCGATCTGTGATCAGCTGTATTTGAAGGACACAGTGGTCACAGAGCACATCCTATGCGTGCCACAGGGAGCAAGCAGGGGACGGGGGTCTGGGAGGACCTCTATGGACACCATCCCAGAACTATAGTATAGCACTGTAGCCATCTTTTGGCTATAGCACAGTACTAAACTGGTTAAAGGGCTGTCAGGAGGGAGTGTTAAGGGGCTAAAGACACTGATCAGCCAATACCTTATGATCACCAATTTCATATTGACTAGGTCCCCCTTTTGCCACCAAAACAGCCCTGACCTATTGAGGCATGCACTCCACTAGACCACTGGAGGTATCTGGCACAAAGCTGTCAGTAGACGTTTGTTTAAAGTGGAGGGCCACCCTTAAAAAACAAAAGCATTAATATTCTTTAAAAATTAAAAAAATATATAGATTTTTTTTTAACTTACCAGAAACCCCTGTTGCTAGGCAGTCTTCATAATCTGCCTCTTCCTACTCCGCGGTGTTCTTCAGTCTTCTCTCCTCCTCGCGTTGTCTTCTGGGGAATGGGGCGCACTGTGTTCTGGGAAATGTGTGTGTCCCAGAACACAGCACACCCCATTCACAAAGCGCCTCGGGACTCCCGCATGAGCAGTAGGAAACACGCAGTGAAGCCGCAAGGCTCCACTGCCATTTTCCCTTAGTGAGGATGGCGGTGCCGGGACACGATACGAGGGACGTATCAGACTTGGGAAGGCTGACATCATGGTCGCCCTGAACAGGTAAGTGTCCTTATTAAAAGTCAGCAGCTACCGTTCTTGTAGCTGCTGACTTTAAAAAAAAAATTCCATTGGAACACCCCTTTAAGTCTTGTAAGTTGTGAGGTGGGGCCCCCATGTATTAGACTGATTTTATCAGCACATCCCACAGATACTTGATGGTTTGAGATCTTGAGAATTCAGAGGCCAAATCAACACCTCAATGTCGTTGTGTTCATTAAACCACTCTTGAACCATTTTTGCAGTGTGGCAAGGTACACTATCCTGCTGAAATAGGCCACCGCCCTTAGGGAATACTGTATACATGAAAAGGTGTACTTGGTCAGCAACAATGTTTAGGTAGGTGGTAGGTGTCAAAGTAGGATCCATATATATGGCTGTTTTCCCAGCAGAACATCATGCAAAGCATCACACTGCCCATTGTATGTGCTTTAGGCTGCGGATACGGGTCTGGGCACCCTGACTGGCTACACAGACCCATACACAGCAAATGGTGATGCCTATTTTTTTATGCATTCAACACATCATCTTTAGGGACAACATGTTTAATTGCTGCCTAATATATCCCACTGATTTTCAGATGCCATTGTAACAAGATAATATTATTCATTTAACCTGTCAATAATCAAAGTTATGGCTGATCAGTGGGATCACTGGATTTGTTTTATATCATGCACACAGAATTTCTATGTTTTGACTCAACATCACCCCTAATGGGTCCCTCTTCTACACCAAATAAGCCCCCATGTGGGCTGCTATGGCTATTCCAAAAGTATACACATAATACATTCATTAATAAAGGTTTACATATATTTTTATCGACAGAGGAACGTTACACCTCACTCCCAAAAGTAGAGCAGAGTTTACAGATAATTAGCTAAACCTTCCTATATTTAGAAAATGTAAAAATTAGCACAACTGGAATACTACATATAAGTACATTTCTGTGCAACAGGCAGGTTCCCACAGTCATAATAATATCTTGAAGGTCTTTACTTTGGCTTCTGCTCATTACAAGGCCATTTCATCAAAAGATGAGATACAAGAGAATGAACTTGATGAGTATTTGTCTTTTTCAAATATAACTCACTATATGTAATCAGTGTTCATTTTAACTGTACTGAATAGAAGTAAATATAAATATATATATATATATATATATATATATATATATATATATATATATATATATATAAAATGATAAAAAGATTGGAGCTTATCAAACATTCTACGAAAACATGAGAACCTGCATGTAAACAAATGTTCTTTATGATACTTTCACTTCTGAACAAATGCTCCTGGCGATTCCCTTCCTAATGGTTACATGTACTTGTTAATTTCCTCTAGCGCTCTCTAGAATTAATACATTGTATCTTGTTACAAAGATGTATATATTTCCTGAGAGTCCATTCACATAGGGGCAACATGACTTCCAGCGCGACTTTGGGAGGCAACTTGGACACAACTTGAGTATGAATCACAGCGCGACTTGAGGCGACTTCAACACGACTTGGGGTGATTTATAACACGACTTCAAGTCGCCCCAGGCCAGGCGACTTTGGCTGTGGCCAATCACAGAATAATCAGCTCTCGAGGGGGAACTCCAAGCCAAAATTTAAATAAAAAAACGGCATGGGTTCTCCTCCAAGAGCATACCAGGCCCTTTGGTCTGGTATGGATTTTAAGAGGAACCCCCTACACCGAAAAAACAGAGTGGAGGTCCCCCCAAAATCCATACCAGACCCTCATCCGAGCACGCAGCCCGGCTGGTCAGGAAAGGGGGTGGGGACGAGCAAGCGCCCCCCCCTGAACTGTACCAGGCTGCATGCCCTCAATATGGGGCGGATGGGTGCTGTGGGGAAGGGGGGCACCCTGCAGCCCCCCACCCCAAAGCACCTTGTCCCCATGTTGATGAGGACAAAGACCTCTTCCCAAAAACCCTGGCCATTGGTTGTCGGGGTCTGCGGGCGGAAGGCTTATCGGAATCCAGGAGCCCCCTTTAATAAGGGGGCCCCCAGATCCTGCCCCCCCACCCTATGTGAATGCGTATGGGATACATCGTACATCTACCCATTCACATGAGGGAAAAAAAGTGTTAATAAAAAAAACACACAACAGGTTTTTAAAGTAATTTATTAGGCAGCTCCGGGGGTCTTCTTCCGACTTCGGGGGTCTCTTCCGACTTCTCTGCTCTCTCCAGTTCTTCTCCCGCTCTCCGGTTCTTCTGCCTGGCTCCTCCGCTATCTTCTGCTCTTTTGCCGCTCGGACGTCGGAAAAGACCCCTGAAGTCGGAAGAAGACCCCCGGAGCTGCCTAATAAATTACTTTAAAAACCTGTCTAGTGTGTTTTTTTTATTGACACTTTTTTCCCTCAGGTGAATGGGTAGGGGTACGATGTACCCCATACTCATTCACATAGAATGGCAGGCCGGGATCTGGGGGCCCCCTTTTTAAAGGGGGCGCCCAGATTCTGATAAGCCCCCCTGCCCGCAGACCCTGACAACCAACGGCCAGGGGTTGTTGGGAAGAGGCCCTTGTCCTCATCAACATGGGGACAAGATGCTTTGGGGTGGGGAGGGCGCCGCCCTTCCTCAGAGCACCCATCCCCCATGTTGAGGGCATGCATCTTGGTATGGTTCAGGGGGGCGCGTGCTCGTCCCCACCTCCCTTTCCTAACCGGCCTGTGTGCTCGGATAGGGGTCTGGTATGGATTTTGGGGGGAACCCCACGCTGTTTTTTGGGCGTAGGGGTTCCCCTTAAAATCCATACCAGATCCAAGGGCCTGGTTTTCCCCTGGAGGGGAACGCATGCAGGTTTTTATTATTAGAGAGGCGACTTTTCCTGTAAAGTCACTTCAATATAGATGGAGATCTGACTTGGAGGCGACTTCCATTGAATTCTATGGGTACAAGTCGGCTAGAAGCCGGATGGAAGTAGTACAGGAACCTTTTCTGAAGTCGGAGAGACTGCAGTATTGTGCATTAAGACGGATCCATTCACTTACATTGATATTCTCATGTAGCGCGGCTTGAGGTGACTAGGGGCGACTTGGGGTGACTTGAAGTTGGATCCAAAGTTGCCCCTATGTGAATGGACTCTTAGTTCCTGGGCTCCATTTAATGGATATAATTTATTCATAATAAAACAACATTCTTTGAGAAGAGAAAACAGCCTAAAGATTATATGTTTTTGCTAAATTCACACAGAACAAATGTACATCGAGATTTACAGCACAAATGACTATGCAAATAGTTTTATAAAAATTCTAAATTTATTGTCGTTGTGCTTACTATGACTTTGCATTACTTTTGGCCTACTGTCCTCCTTATGTTAGAAGCTAGCTTAAGTACACTACTGTAGCTGCAAAATGCTGTTAGAAATAATTAAATATGTTGCTAACTATATAAATCTACTCGCAGAAGGTTGGCGTGGCAATGGGCGCTAAATATGCCCCAAGCCTTGCCAACCTTTTCATGGCAGAATGGGAAGATAGGGCTGTTTTCTCAAATAGACCACATCAGTTGATCTTCTACCGAAGATTTATTGATGATATCTTGATTATCTGGTTGGGGACTGAGCCCACTGTTTACAAGTTTGCAGAAGAATTGAACTCCAATCTAAAGGATATAAGATTGGACTTCAATATCAGTCCCATTTCCGTGAATTTTTTGGATCTTACTATAACTAGAGATGGGGATCACTTGAGTACGATAGTTTATTTTAAGGCTACGGACCGAAACAGTTATTTGTCCACGAGGAGTGGACACCACCCCTCGTGGATAAGGAATGTCCCGAAAGGCCAGTTTTTGCGAGTCCGCCGCAACTGCACCACACATATGGACTTTGTGTCCCAGTCTGTTACATTGAAGGAGAGATTTTTGCAGAAGGGGTACAATTGCACTCACCTTGAGAAAGTGATAGAGGAAGTGGGGAATATTCCTAGAGATGCATGTTTGCAAGACCGGATAAAAAGCAATGATAGAACACAACATCAGTTTAAATTCTTGTCAGGTTTTCATTACCAATATAGGGACATAGAATCTATTTTTGCTAAGCATTGGCATATTTTGAGGAAAGACAGATATCTGAGCACGATTTTACCAATTGCTCCCAGATTCATCTACAGAAGAGCTCCTAATATTGGCGATAGGATCGTCAAAAAGGTTTTGGATCCACCATTGAAAATCACCATCTCTGGAGATCTAAAAGGATTTTTTTCATGCAGGAAATTCATATGCTGCAGGACGGTTTCAAATATCAATAGGGGCATTATTACAGTGACCAACGGGGTTGGGGAATCCTTCCAAATAGAGGAGTTCATGACCTGCAATACGACTTATGTAGTATATTTGCTGTGGTGTCCATGCAAACTCTATTATGTGGGACGCACTAAAAGGCAATTGAAGGTCCGTATCTCGGAGCACCTTGCGAACATACGAAAGGGGTACAAGTACCATAGTGTGTCTATGCACTTTAAAGAGCACCACCAGCAGGATCCATCCCTTCTGCAGTTTTGCGGCATTGACCACGTTCACCATTCTTGGAGGGGTTCAAACCGGATTAGGGATCTGTCACAACGGGAAACGAAGTGGATTTTTTTGATGAGGAGCTTGGCACCAGTGGGTATGAATATCGAGCTGGATGTCAATAGTTTCATCAATAACTCCTGACAAGATTTTTTGTTGGGGGGGTTGGCCGCTTCGCTT
Organism: Lithobates pipiens; assembly: GCF_037356315.1. NCBI lineage: Eukaryota > Metazoa > Chordata > Amphibia > Anura > Ranidae > Lithobates > Lithobates pipiens. The sequence goes on along the minus strand of NW_027507785.1, from coordinate 262,896,041 downwards.
TCCGTGGGTTCCCTATTAACTGTTTTTTAGACTGGTTTAAATTTGGGAGGATATGACCCGCACGTATTTTGGGGAAATTATACCTCATGTTCCAATGAGGAGATTGGTTGAAGAAGATTAACGTTTATGAGAGCTAGCATTTTTATTGATTTTTGAATTTGGACTCTTTATGCTGAGTTTTTATGTATATTTTGTAAAGAGTATATATATAGATGATGAGATGGTATATCTTTACATATACACACCTTTGTATATTGTTTTTATCATTATGTGAACTCTTGGGCATTGGTTGTGTAAGCAAGCTGTTCAGAAATTAGGGGGACATTGAACATCCTGATTTCGAGTTAGTGGGGTTAAATATACATTTTTTGTAAATTCTCTGTATGTTCTCCTCCTTTGCCCGATTTTTTGTTCTTTAGTTCGCTTGTTAATTTATCACTGCATGGCATATGTAGTGTTGATCCATCTAGACGTTAGTAGTCTGTGGACACACTTACTCTGCTACATATACACAGTGCCTAGGACCACCTATTGGAGGACAGGGGATTGTTAGGATGTTTTATGTGGCATAATGATGCGCACATTTACGGCGGGTATTGTGTGATTCTGCTATGAAACATGATTGATTGAGGCACTTCCCCTGTTGGATCAATTGGATTTCTTGACAGGAGTGGAGTGCCGGTGGTTTAAGAAAATTGCCTCTGCTCACTAAGACACTGTTTAGTGCTGGGCGCCAGCGCAGGTGACGTAGCAGTGATCCTTGGGTGTAGCAAGATGGCGTAGGTGGAGGGGGAGATTTGTGGGAAGAACTTTATTATTAGGCACAGTGATTGGCGCTTATACACCTCACTAGTGACTCCTGGGTGTAGTTTGATGGCGAGGGTGGAGTAGGCGTGTCCGGGGAGGCGGACGTTGGCAAGCGTGATGACGGCGGTGTGTAGACTGGGCCAATCAGCTTACGAAGTGTTTGAACCTACCCGGAAGTTTCCGCGCATGCGCGCCGTTAAAATAAAACTATCCATCGCTACGGAATGATTTGAGACTAGTTAGAAGGGTAGGTGGATGTGCCGTCCCTAATAAATGGTTATAAAGGATATAAGATTGGACTTCAATATCAGTCCCATTTCCGTGAATTTTTTGGATCTTACTATAACTAGAGATGGGGATCACTTGAGTACGATAGTTTATTTTAAGGCTACGGACCGAAACAGTTATTTGTCCACGAGGAGTGGACACCACCCCTCGTGGATAAGGAATGTCCCGAAAGGCCAGTTTTTGCGAGTCCGCCGCAACTGCACCACACATATGGACTTTGTGTCCCAGTCTGTTACATTGAAGGAGAGATTTTTGCAGAAGGGGTACAATTGCACTCACCTTGAGAAAGTGATAGAGGAAGTGGGGAATATTCCTAGAGATGCATGTTTGCAAGACCGGATAAAAAGCAATGATAGAACACAACATCAGTTTAAATTCTTGTCAGGTTTTCATTACCAATATAGGGACATAGAATCTATTTTTGCTAAGCATTGGCATATTTTGAGGAAAGACAGATATCTGAGCACGATTTTACCAATTGCTCCCAGATTCATCTACAGAAGAGCTCCTAATATTGGCGATAGGATCGTCAAAAAGGTTTTGGATCCACCATTGAAAATCACCATCTCTGGAGATCTAAAAGGATTTTTTTCATGCAGGAAATTCATATGCTGCAGGACGGTTTCAAATATCAATAGGGGCATTATTACAGTGACCAACGGGGTTGGGGAATCCTTCCAAATAGAGGAGTTCATGACCTGCAATACGACTTATGTAGTATATTTGCTGTGGTGTCCATGCAAACTCTATTATGTGGGACGCACTAAAAGGCAATTGAAGGTCCGTATCTCGGAGCACCTTGCGAACATACGAAAGGGGTACAAGTACCATAGTGTGTCTATGCACTTTAAAGAGCACCACCAGCAGGATCCATCCCTTCTGCAGTTTTGCGGCATTGACCACGTTCACCATTCTTGGAGGGGTTCAAACCGGATTAGGGATCTGTCACAACGGGAAACGAAGTGGATTTTTTTGATGAGGAGCTTGGCACCAGTGGGTATGAATATCGAGCTGGATGTCAATAGTTTCATCAATAACTCCTGACAAGATTTTTTGTTGGGGGGGTTGGCCGCTTCGCTTTCCGTGGGTTCCCTATTAACTGTTTTTTAGACTGGTTTAAATTTGGGAGGATATGACCCGCACGTATTTTGGGGAAATTATACCTCATGTTCCAATGAGGAGATTGGTTGAAGAAGATTAACGTTTATGAGAGCTAGCATTTTTATTGATTTTTGAATTTGGACTCTTTATGCTGAGTTTTTATGTATATTTTGTAAAGAGTATATATATAGATGATGAGATGGTATATCTTTACATATACACACCTTTGTATATTGTTTTTATCATTATGTGAACTCTTGGGCATTGGTTGTGTAAGCAAGCTGTTCAGAAATTAGGGGGACATTGAACATCCTGATTTCGAGTTAGTGGGGTTAAATATACATTTTTTGTAAATTCTCTGTATGTTCTCCTCCTTTGCCCGATTTTTTGTTCTTTAGTTCGCTTGTTAATTTATCACTGCATGGCATATGTAGTGTTGATCCATCTAGACGTTAGTAGTCTGTGGACACACTTACTCTGCTACATATACACAGTGCCTAGGACCACCTATTGGAGGACAGGGGATTGTTAGGATGTTTTATGTGGCATAATGATGCGCACATTTACGGCGGGTATTGTGTGATTCTGCTATGAAACATGATTGATTGAGGCACTTCCCCTGTTGGATCAATTGGATTTCTTGACAGGAGTGGAGTGCCGGTGGTTTAAGAAAATTGCCTCTGCTCACTAAGACACTGTTTAGTGCTGGGCGCCAGCGCAGGTGACGTAGCAGTGATCCTTGGGTGTAGCAAGATGGCGTAGGTGGAGGGGGAGATTTGTGGGAAGAACTTTATTATTAGGCACAGTGATTGGCGCTTATACACCTCACTAGTGACTCCTGGGTGTAGTTTGATGGCGAGGGTGGAGTAGGCGTGTCCGGGGAGGCGGACGTTGGCAAGCGTGATGACGGCGGTGTGTAGACTGGGCCAATCAGCTTACGAAGTGTTTGAACCTACCCGGAAGTTTCCGCGCATGCGCGCCGTTAAAATAAAACTATCCATCGCTACGGAATGATTTGAGACTAGTTAGAAGGGTAGGTGGATGTGCCGTCCCTAATAAATGGTATTTGCCCGTTATGTGAACAATGTGTGGGCAAGCTGGGAGTATGTTTTACACATAGAGATGGGGAGTGGTTGGGGGAGATTCTTAGTATTATCCACCCACTGCAAGAGTTCACCAACCAATTGGATGACTTAAGGGGGAGTGGTTACCTGAAGTGGGAGTGATTGGTCGCCTGAGATCGCAAATAAAAGGGGGGTTGTTACAGCTGGATAGCCAAACCCATGAAGAAGTCCATTGGACGAAACATGTCGGGGGCGTGGCTATAGGGCGACCAGCTTACACAGTTAATGATTAGAAAGAAGGCGGAGGAAGGGGAACACACAGATTGAAGGACTGGATATCACCATTTGGCGCTGTTTTCAAATCGAGTTGTCTGCTGTCAGGTACCACACAGATTCCTTGTGTAGAGACAGTGCGATGTGATATGAATTTAGCCTGCTTCCAGTGTACTCACCAATGCCCACGAGAGAAGAATCTTTGAATTGACCAGTGGATTGTCTATTTGAAGTGCCTGTTTTTTATTGGACCAATGTGAGTGTGATTTTAATTGAACGTTTTATTGAGAATAAATAGTTTTACATTGTTGCACTATGGGAAGTTTCTTTTGTCTCCCTGAGGTAACTCTGAGATATTAAGTGATTATCCTCTGCCTGCGATGTTGTCATAAGAAGTGGCTTGGAGAAATAGTCATCATCTGTATACATTATAAGCGTTTTTGCCCGACACGAGAGTGCTGGGCAATACCTCTGGTGAGTGTTTTTGAACAAGGGGGGCACGACCACTAAGGGTGCGGTGGAGGTTTTGCAGCTGATGGACATTTGGCTACAGATTCTTCTTCTCTTTTTTTGAACTATTGTCATCATCACGATTATGGCTCTTCAATAATTGTATTTGATTGAAGATCATTCTAATGCACTTTGGAACTGCACATTTTCATTAGAGCACTTTTTGTTATTGTGTATTTTTTATCTTTTGTCACTTATTCACTAGCTTTGTGCGATTTATGTATTTATATATATATATATTTTTTTTGTTTGCATTTTTTAGTGTCACATTATCACGATATATTTATTTTATTGTGGATTATATTGATGCACAGTTATTTACTATTTTTATGTTATTTTGGGGATCTTAGCACACTGCTTTTTAACAGTGTGTAGTCTTTATAGCGCCACTAGGTGTTTTTTGCATTTCAACTGTTAGATTTGCTTCTTTTCACCTTTCGATAGATTTATTTAGTTTTTTAAGTGGCAGCTGGGAGGAGGGGGAGTTTGAGCGCTGTGATGATATACTAATTGGGAGGTCATTAATAGTGTATCTTGAGTTGTTTCTAACTATATAAATCATTGGAGAAATAGAATTTTACACAATGCAAACTTCTGTCTGTAAATTGTTATTATAAACAGTGCTGGACCATTGATATATGAGAAGCTAGCACCACATAAAAATTCAACATGTGCTCCTCAGTACAATTAATAATAAACAATAATGTCTTTATTCCCTTCCAAATCAAATTTCTCATAGCCAAATCACGAAACAAATACACATTTGCATAACGCATGTCACTCAGTGTAACGCATGTGTACAGTATATAACAAAATATTACATAACAAAGTGCAGCGCATAAAGAGTGATATTCAATTGTGAAATATTGCAATATCCATACATACACAGCTTCAGCTATATACCCAGTAAAGATACTCCAACGTAAAAATAAACAATAACAATTATATTGATAATCATACAAAAAAAAATCATTATCAAATAGTAAAAGTGATCCTGTGAAATTTAATTAAATATATATAAATAGGACAAACAGAAAACGAATGTCAAAAAAAGTTCATATGAAAAGAGACCCAATTCCAAATAGATCAAATCATATAGGAATCCCGGCCTTCTCACTTTGGGGTTTATATACTAAAGGCAAATAGAATGTGCACTTTGCAAAGTGCATTTGCACTCTGCAAGGGCAGTTGCTCCAGAGCTTAGTAAATGAATAAAAGCTCTGCTGACTTTCATCATCCAATCATGTGCAAGTAATAATGCTGTTTTTTATTTTCTTTATTTTTTCCTTGCACAGGATTCTTTGCATTCTTTGCAAAGTGAAGGTTTACCTCATTTACTAAGCAGAGTGCAATTGCACTTTGCAAAGTGCACAGCCTTTAAAAGGGGAGCATGGGGTCTTTTTTTTTGTGTATATATACTTACTTAGGTGGACCTAGGTGACCTTGGGTTGCCCTTCTCATATCTAGTAACACCAAGTTTTCTAGTGGTAGAAGAGAAAAGTGCAACAAGGCTAAACTCAATCAATAGATCTCTATAAATCAACCAGGATAACTACCGTATATACTCGAGTATAAGCCGAGATTTTCAGCCTCTTTTTTGAGGCTGAAAGTGCCCCCCTCGGCTTATACTCGAGTCATCGCTGTCTGCCCGCTCGATCAGCGTGTCGAGCAGACAGACAGCGGCCATTCTGATTCAAAAGCCGCGCCTCCGGCTCCCCCTTCGCCTGTGATAGGCGGAACACTGAATTTCCCAGCAGCCGAGGATGATACGACGTCTGTGATAGGCGGAACACAGGCTGCTGGGAAATTCAGTGTTCCGCCTATCACAGGCGAAGGCGGCGGCGCAGCTTTTGAATTTTACAATGGCCGCCGACGAACGAAGAGGGCACGGGACGGAGGCAAGGCACAGGACGGCACGGCACGGGACGGGACGGGACGGGACCGGAGGCAAGGCACGGCGGCGAGGCACGGCGGCGAGGCACGGCGGCGAGGCACGGAGGCAAGGAGGCTCGGCACGGGACGGAGGCTCGGGACAAAGGCTCAGGACACAGGTAGGCTGGACACACACACACACACACACACACACACACACACACACACACACACACACACACGGATACACACACACACACAGGGATGGATGGATGGATGGAGACACACACACACAGGGATGGACGGACACACAGGGATGGACGGACACACAGGGATGGACGGACACACAGGGATGGACGGACACACACACAGGGATGGACAGGCATGTCTTACCCTCGGCTTATACACGAGTCAATAAGTTTGCCAGTTTTTTTGGGGGTAAATTGGGGGCCTCGGCTTATATTCGGGTCGGCCTATACTCGAGTATATACGGTACTCCTGGCAAGTAAATTTGTGAGGAGCTCCCCGTCTAAACTACAGGGTGCTACAATTGTAAGCACTGAAAAAAAAGATTTTTTTTTTCAAAATTTGCAAGTAAAATAATATACTTTAACATGGAAATCTAATAGATATATTTTATATACGATATACAATTTTATTGTTTATTATTATTTGTAAGTTTAATTTGTATGAAGAGTGCTTCACTATTTTATAAATAATATTTATATGTTGTCCTGACATTAGTGGCAGCAGCTCCTAATTTTCACTTTTTTATTCGCTTAATATAGTGTTGTTCACAAAAAAAAGAAAAAAAAGCTTTTTCTGTTTTGTTTTTAATTTTTTAGGTGATACTTTAGTTCTTATTTGGTAGTAGCGAGAAGATTTTGTATAAATATATTTTATTCCAGGTGAATGGTTTAACCACTTCCCGACCAGCGCACGACGATGTACGTAGACAGAATGGCACGGGCAGGCATATTGGCGTACAGGTACGTCCAATATTCAATGCCGCCCTGCCATCGGGAGCGCGCCGGCGGCGGCGTGCTCCCGCGCTGGTCGGGACCCCCGTGAGTCTGGTCACGGGACCCGCGGACTCGATCGCCGCGGGCATCCCCGCAATCGTCTCACGGAGCGGCCGAATGGAGGAAATGCTGTGTAAACAACATTTCTCCATTCTGCCTAGCAACTAGTGACGCTGATCTCTGCTCCATGTGATTGGAGCAGAGATCATTGTTCACTAAATGAAAGCCCAACCCCCCCACAGTTAGTAACACACCCCTAGGAACATTTAACCCCTACACTGCCACCCACTGGTTAACCCCTTCACTGCCAGTGTCATTTACACAGGAATCACTGCATTTATATAGCAGTGATTACTGTATAAATGACAATGGTCCCAAAAATGTGTAAAAAATGTCCGATGGGTCCCCCACAATGTCGCAGTCACAATAAAAATCGCTGATCGCCGCCATTACTAGTAAAAAAAAAAATAATAAAAAATTATTAATAAAAATGCTATAAAACTATCCCTATTTTGTAAACGCTATAACTTTTGCGCAAACCAATCAATAATCGCTTATTGCGATTTTTTTTACCAAAAATATGTAGAAGAATACGTATCAGCCTAAACTGAGGGAAAAAATGTTTTTTTATATATTTTTGGGGGATATTTATTATAACAAAAAGTAAAAAATAATGCGTTTTTTTCAAAATTGTCGCTCTATTTTTGGTTATAGCGCAAAAAATAAAAACCGCAGGGGTGATCAAATACCACCAAAAGAAAGCTCTATTTGTGGGAAAAAAAGGACGTCAATTTTGTTTGGGAGCCACGTCGCACGACTGCGCAATTGTCAGTTAAAGCGACGCAGTGCCGAATCGCAAAAAGTGGTCTGGTCTTTGACCAGCAAAATGGTCCGGTCTGCAAGTGGTTAAAGAAAAAAAGAAAAACAGTACTGTCTAAAAACAATTCACAAAAATATCAAATAGCAGTATATCAAAAAACATATGTAAATAGCAGACTGCGGACACACGCTGATACACGGGAAGACATTTTCCTGTAGCTCATGCTAATTTTTTTTGATGTGAATGGTGGATATAAACAATTTTTAGATTAACAATGGGACTCCAGCCAAGCCATTTTTTATTAAACTTTGTAATGTTAACCACCTCAAGAGTGGAAACTTTCACCCCTTTCCTGCCCAGGCCATTATTCAGCTTTCAGTGATGTCACACTGCTAACACACATCATATGTATAAGTCCTTCCATAATGCTTCTTGTCCCGCCAGGCCATATATGTGCAGTGGCTGGGTGGGAAGAGCTTAATTAGTTCCAAATAGATTTGTAAGCTAATCACCCACATTACAATCTTTTTTAACAATTGTTTTTATTTTTTATTTTGTACCATTTAACCTAAACTAGCAGATATATGGTGTAATCAGTCATTCTCATCCAGGGTAGCTCCAGGGGTCATTAGGGGTTCCTTGGGCTGTGGCTGATTGACCTCCTATTTGATGGTGGTGCCTGCTTAGTTCCAGGGCCAACACCATTAAGTAGAGCCATCCAGCATGACACCAATAATCTTTTTAATTATCTGTAAGGGTGGATTTCTGATAGTCAGGGTAAGAAGGGCATTCTTTCCATAGACTCCCAAATGAATTGGTTTAGCTGGTTTACCCCAAAACCTGAAAATTATTTAAAGGGTTCCCTATTTTTTGGGTCCAGTGGTGTGGCAGGCATCGTGATTGATGTTGGATCTACTTCGGAGTACTTTAAAAAAAAAAAAATTGAATAAAGGAATTGTCAAAACTGTGTCTGTGTGTGTTTTTTATTTCTTTTTGACATTTTTTTTGGTAAATGAGTAGGGATACAAATGTACCCCATACTCATTCGCGTGGGAGGGTGGGGACCTGGGGGTCCTCTTGTTAAAGTGGGGCCCAAAGACTCCCACAACTACCGTCCATTGTTGTGGGGAAGAGGCCCTTTTCCCCATCATGGGAACAAGGTGTTTTGGGGTGGGCATGTGCCCCCCCAAGTTGAGGGCATGTGACCTGGTATGGTTCAGGAAACCCACTGACAGCTGATGAGTCATTTGTTGTTAGAGTGCGACGCGAGCTTCCCATCCATTCCTTAGCAACCAGCTATTGGGGGTGACCCCCACACTATTCCCAACAAACACCGCCAGCAAAACCCTGGTGATATATATTACATGTTTTTTTACTCTTTGTTTCATTTGTGAATTGGACTTCATAGCTTGCCGCATATCTTTTTGACAATATTTACCAGCACATTTTTGTAAATAAATACTGCATAATTGTTATTTTTTTTCTGTGAATTGGACTTTTTTTTTACCACAAATGTGATCGTTTATGTAAATGACTCAAGTGACTGTGTTATCGCACGCGGTAAACGTTAGTGAATTGACCCCTTTCTCCCAAAATCTCAGAGAAAGTATTTTTTTTCAAAGAGATGATTGAAAGCATGGGATGAGGTGCGAGACATAATGTGCTTTACGTTGCATACGCACCATGCAAAATAACACTTATCTGTGAATTAAACCTTTTTTTTTACAAGATCTCATGGGATTTCCTTAGGCACTGCTGATGTTGCCTCCAAAGGGTGAAAACACATATTAGATGATTTCACACCATCATGCAGAGTTGCATGCTGATGTGAATTGTATTAAAATGGAGAGAAGATACACTTTAATTGGCTACTTTCTAAAAATTGGCACTATTTTTGTATCTGTGCATGTGAGATAGGCTCCCTAGATTGCAGTGGCGGCCCCTCCATAAGGGGCACAGGGGCGCCGCCCTAATCCATGTGCCCGGCCCCTAATCTGCATGCCGGATACATGGATTTCAATTATTTTTTTTAAGCCACCGAGGAGGAGATGCAGGGTGAAGCCACCACAAAGCTGCTGAGGAGGAGGAGACGCAGAGTGAAGCCAACGAGGAGGAAGCCGATGAGGAGGCAGGGTCAGTGCTACCACTAGGCAAACTATGCAGCTGCCTAGGGCACCCTGCTGTCTAGGGTGCCTGGCCACTGTTGTTCCTACTCTCTTCTCTCTGCAGCAAGCAACTAAGCCTCAGCATCAGCAGGCAGCCGCTGATCCGTTCGCACATAGTGTCAGGCCACGTACACACGCGCGGACTGTTCGCCCAACCTTGTTCGTCAAACAGTTTGACAAACAGTCCGCTCAAAATTAGCATGAGCGGACTTGACCACACACGATGAACGAACAGTCCGCTAAAACCGTGCGCGATGAAGTGAACGGCACATACGACGGGACTAGAAAAACGACGTCCTATACACTGCAATGCAACCTTCGGCGTGTAAATCCTTTCTGAGCATGCGCGGAACTTAGTTTGACGAACAAGCCTACACACGAGTGGACTGTCCGCTCAAACCAAGTTTCAGCGGACAGTTTTACGGGATTTCCGAAAAACTTTGTTCGTCAGACTGTCCGCTGAAACTGTCCGCTGAAGCCCACACACGAGCGGACTGTCCGCTGAAACACTGTTCAGCGGACAAAGTTGGGCGAACAGTCCGCCCGTGTGTACGCGGCCTCAGAGGCGCATCGGCAGCGGAGGACTGTGTCCCGACTCCTGCATGAATGGAAGCAAGCAAACATTCATTGATGGTTGTTGGTAGGCTGCATTGATGGGTGCTGGTAGGCTGCATTGATGGGCGCTGGTAGGCTGCAATTGATGAGTGCCAGTGAGGCTGCATCTGATGGTCGCTGCTGAGGCTACATTTGTTGAGCGCTGGTAGGCTGCATTGATGAGCACTGGTAGGCTGCATTTCATGGGTGTTGGTAGGCTGCATTTGATGGGTGCTGGTGAGGCTGCATTGATGGGAGCTGGTGAGGCTGCATTGATGGGAGCTGGTGAGGCTGCATTGATGGGAGCTGGTAAAGCTGCATTGATGGGCGCTGGTGAGGCTACATTGATGGATGCTGGTAGGCTACATTGATGGATGCTGGTAGGCTACATTGATGGATGCTGGTAGGCTGCATTTGATGGGCGCTGGTGAGGCTTCAATCGATGGGCACTGGTGAGGCTGCAATTGATGGGCACTGGTGAGGCTGAAATTGATGGTCGCTGGTGAAACTACATTTGAGTCCTGACTCCTGAATGAATAGAAGCAAGCAAACATTCATTGATGGGTGCTGGTAGGCTGCATTGATGGCGCTGGTAGGCTGCAATTGATGAGCGCTGGTGAGGCTACATTTGATGGGCGCTGCTGAGGCTACATTTGATGGGCGCTGGTAGGCTGCATTTGATAGGCACTGGTAAGCTGCATTTGATGGGCGCTGGTAGGCTGCATTTGATAGGTGCTGTAGGCTGCATTTGATGGGTGCCGGTAGGCTGCATTTGATGGGCGCTGGTGGGCTGCATTTGATGGGCACTGGTGGGCTGCATTTGATAGGTGCTGTAGGCTGCATTTGATGGGTGCCGGTAGGCTGCATTTGATGGGCGCTGGTGGGCTGCATTTGATGGGCACTGGTAGGCTGCATTTGATGGGCGCTTCATTAAAAAGGTGGGGTATACATTAGCAGGGAAAAGGGGGTGGAGACAGACATGGAGCTGGGGGGGGGGCAAAATGAGGTTTCGCCTGGGGTGTCAAATATCCTTGCACCAGCCCCATGAGGAGGAAGAGACACAGGAAGGAGCCAAAGTTGCCCACAAGCTAGATGGGGTAAGTGCGGGGCTGGTGGGTGGACGAACGCGCGATGAGGGGGTTTGACCAGCCACCACTGAGCACCAGCCGCCAATGCTAGATTGTAAGTTCCATGAGAGTAGAGACTTGTGTGAATGTGCAATATTTAATGCGCTGCATAAATTGCCAGAGCATGTATGTATTTTTTCAGAACTCCAACTGCACCTAAAAATAAATATTTACGATTAAGTCAATTTCTATAAACAATGATAGCATAGAACACATTCTGGGATTTCTGGTGCCTCTAAAGCAGGCATGTCCAAATTCCGGCCCGCGTTCTGGTTTTGAACGGCCCGTCTGGTTATTTGGACAAATATATCTTTTGTGGCCCCCAACAATCTCCCAGTCCCGGGGCCACAATATATATATATATATATATATATATATATATATATATATATATGCTGCCTGCCTTGGAGGGGACAGGGAGGAGGCGGGACGAGTGCCATACGCAGCAGAGTATTTCCTGTTTACACAGCAGCCTCTGTATTAGGAAGTCCCGTCTCCTGCGCTGCCATGGAATGACTGTTCTGTTCATCATAGGAGACGAGATTTTCTATTAAAGAGGCTGCTGAGAAAACTGTTTTTCCCCTATGTAATCTTTTGGTGCTCATCCCACCCCCCCCCCTTACTGTCCTCTCCAAGGCTGCAGATGGATGGGTATCAATCAGGCTGCACTGATGGCAATGGTGGGTTCTGCATTCCTGGCAATGGTGGGTTCTGCATTCCTGGCAATGGTGAGTGCTGCATTCCTGGGAACGGTGGGTGCTGCATTCCTGGCAATGGGGAGTGCTGCATTCATGGCAATGGTGGGTGCTGCATTCCTGGCAAAGGTGGATGCTGCATTCATGGCAATGGGGGTGCTGCTTTCCTGGCAATCGGGGTGCTGCACTGATGAAAATGGGGGTGATGCACTGATGAAAATGGGGGTGATGCATTCATGGCAATGGTGAGGCTGCAGATTGGCACTGATTAGGCTGCATTGTTGGGTGCTTTGCTTCACAGTTCTTTATTTAAATGTTTTTCCTGAAACTTCCGTCTTAAAGTAAAGGTGTGTTATAAGCTGATAAATACGGTATATACAAAAAAAACACACCCGAGCTCATCTCTTCACTCACACACAGCCACAAAGGCAAGATAATTCTCATTGAGCAGTGTATTAGTGCTCGAATGAACACACTTAGATCGAATTTTAATGGTTTAAAGAATGTCAGGCAAAATGGTCGGCCCTCACGCATGTTCACTTCATCAAATCTGGCCCTCTTTGAATAAAGTTTGGACACCCCTGCTCTAAAGGTTTTCTACAGTTATAGTAAATTTCCCTTTGTACAAGGCATTCAAAGCACCGCTCTGATAGATAGATGTGAAGCTTGATCTTGACACGTGTGTATCGCTCACGGCACAAGTAAACACATGTGATCATGCATCGTCAAACTGTGAGAAAAACTAGAGCAATCACAACAGCTCTCCTACAACATCACACTGCCAGATCTGACATTTGCAGCAAAGCAGCATGCCTCTTCTACATGCACATTCACGGTTTTTACAGTTACCTTGGAAACAGGATGGAAAAAGAACTTGTATGTTCTCACAGCTGCTTTCTATAATAAAATATTGCAATGGTAAAGAGACAATTTAACTTAATCTCTTACCCCCTCAGATGCCAGGACATATCTCAGTTTTCACTTCTGTGATCGTTTGACTGACAATGACTGTATCCAAATTAATTTTGTATTATGTTTTTAAGACAGAGCTTTCTTTCACATCCCTGGCAGCATTATATGCTTTTCTCAACCTCACTAACTAGCACTTTGCTGGATCTATTGAGAGAATTAACAGGAAAAAATATATATACAGTGGTGTGAAAAAGTGTTTGCCCCCTTCCTCATTTCCTGTTCCTTTGCATGTTTGTCACACTTAAGTGTTTCGGAACATCAAACCAATTTAAACAATAGTCAAGGACAACACAAGTAAACACAAAATGCAATTTGTAAATGAAGGTGTTTATTATTAAAGGTGAAAAAAAATCCAAACCATCATGGCCCTGTGTGAAAAAGTGATTGCCCCCTAAACCTAATAACTGGTTGGGCCACCCTTAGCAGCAACAACTGCAACCAAGCGTTTGCGATAACGTGCAATGAGGCTTTTACAGTGTCCTGGAGGAATTTTGGCCCACTCATCTTTGCAGAATTGTCCTAATTCAGTTACATTAAGGGTTTTCGAGCATGAACGGCCTTTTTAAGGTCATACCACAACATCTCAATAGGATTCAGGTCAGGACTTTGGCTAGGCCACTCCAAAGTCTTCATTTTGTTTTTCTTCAGCCATTCGGGTGTGGACTTGCTGGTGTGTTTAGGATCATTGTCCTGCTGCAGAACCCAAGTTCGTTTCAGCTTGAGTACATGAACAGATGGTCGGACATTCTTCTTCAGGATCTCTTGGTAGACAGCAGAATTCATAGTTCCTTTTATCACGGCAAGTCTTCCAGGTCCTGAAGCAGCAAAACAGCCCCAGACCATCACACTACCACCACCATATTTTACTGTTGGTATAATGTTCTTTTTATGAAATGCAGTGTTCCTTCTACGCCAGATATACTTGGACACACACCTTCCAAAGAGTTCCACTTTTGTCTCATCGGTCCACAGAATGTTGTCCCAAAAGTCTTGGGGATCATCAAGATGTGTTGTGGAGAAATTGAGACGAGCTTTGATGTTCTTTTTGCTCAGCAGTGATTTTCTCCTTGGAACTCTGCCATTCAGGCCATTTTTGCTCAGTCTTTTACTGATGGTGGAGGCATGAACGCTGACCTTAACTGAGGCAAGTGAGGCCTGCAGTTCCTTGGACGTTGTTGTGGGGTCTTTTGTGACCTCTTGGATGAGTCGTCGCTGCGCTTTTGGGCGGCCGGCCACTCCTGGGAAGGTTCACCACTGTTCCATGTCTTCGCCATTTGTGGATAATGGCTCTCACTGTGGTTCGCTGGAGTCCCAAAGCTTTGGAAATGGCTTTATAACCCTTTCCAGACTGATAGATCTCAATTACTTTCTTTCTCAATTGTTCCTGAATTTCTTTGGGTCTCGGCATGATGTGTAGCCTTTAAGGATCTTCTGGTGGACCTTACTGTGTCAAGCAGCTCCTATTTACGTGATGCCTTGATTGTGAACAGGTGTGGCAATAATCAGGCCTGGGTGTGGCTAGAGAAATTGAACTCAGGTGTGGACAACCACAGTTATAGTATGTTTTAACAAGGGGGGCAATCACTTTTTCACACAGGGCCATGATGGTTTGGATTTTTTTTCACCTTTAATAATAAACACCTTCATTTACAAATTGCATTTTGTGTTTACTTGTGTTGTCCTTGACTATTGTTTAAATTGGTTTGATGTTCCGAAACACTTAAGTGTGACAAACATGCAAAGGAACAGGAAATGAGGAAGGGGGCAGACACTTTTTCACACCACTGTACCATGGATGACCAAGATAAATAAAGACTGCTGTGTTAATGCGAGTGACAGAATGCATCAATTATGTCATTTTTTATTTTGTCCATATTTTTCCTTTAAAAAGGAACTTTATCCCTCACTCCCCATGGTTAATTTTAACCACTTGCTGACCACAAGCCAGCATTTTACTGTGGGTGGGCAGCTCGTACAGGCGCAATCACATACCTGTACATTAGTGAATGATCCTATTATTGAAAAAGTGAACACGTGCTTGTAAATAGCAATTGAAACAATGCACATGTGTATGCAAAATAAAAAATCCTTATAAAAAATTAAGTCCTTAAAACAGTGAAAAAAAAATCTTGTGATCAGCCAGCAATACTGGAAAGTGCACTCGGTGAAATGGTGAAATTACCGGAACTCACAGACTTGGGAAGGCGTACGCCTCACTTAATAGGCTTAATGGTAAAAGGCTGGCGGTTCTCTACTCCACGGACTGTCTCCAAAGCTTCCCTCGAAATGGAGCTAGCACATATATAGAGGTTGGGCAGCATTCCTTATCCGCTGCTAACTACAATATATCAATATACACTTATTTTTGTTTTTTTACCGAAGATAGCTTTATTTATGTGAAAAAAAAAATGAAATTATATACATTTAATTTGGGTATAGTGTTGCATGACCACACAATTACCAGTTAAAGTAGCGCAGTGCTAATTAGCAAAAAATGGCCTGGTCATGAAGGGGGTAAAACCTTCTGGTGGTCATGTTTTTAATATTAACCCCTTCTTACTCTGTATGATGGGTTGAGGTGAAATAGCATACTCATCCTCTGTCCTGCTGGGTGACACTGAAAGCCGCCACACTCCAGGTCCTGCGCTGTCCTCTTTGTGACGTCACAGGCCGGATGTCTCTTCCAGGTCCTAGTAGGCAATCTCTTGGGGTGTGGAGATCATGCTGGCATAGGCCAGAAAGGCGGAAATGCAGGCTGTGTCCCACAAAAAATCATCCCATCTATATAAAAAAAAAACTAACAACAAAAGGATGTTAATTGCAGAAAGAGTGGAGAAGTATATTTAAACAATGTATAAAATATGAGTGAATATGAGCGGAACTTCACCCTCCACCCGATTTTTTTTTTTAACCCATGGGTCAGCTGGTGGGGCTACCAATGACATGCTGCCACGCCCGCCCCCATACACCTTTATTGAATGGAGGACAATGCTTCCTGGGATATATGATGTATATCACATATCCCAGAAGGGAAAGGGAGCATCGCGCACACGTCATTCACCTAGGTGAATAATGTGCACCTGGGGGAAACACTTAAAAAAAAAATTAAGGTAAAAAGAATAAATACATTCAAATAAACAGTGCTATTTTCGGAGAGCAGGGGAGGAAGGGTGGATAGGGGTGAAGATTGCCTGGAGGGGGAAGATCCTTTAAATACAAGCCAAGCAATACAAGAGGTAGAGTGTAGGAAAAACATACTCGTGATTTAAAGACCACAAAAATAGCTGTCTGGATGAAAAATTGTCAACAGAACATTTTACAACCTGTCAAAATCCTTTGGCGACACAAGTTGTAGGGTGCCGCAAGACGAAGCAACCACAGACCAGAAGTGATGTGGACAGGCTAGGTCTGGGGAGTAGAGGCACTGGCCAAGTCTCTTCCAAAAAATGTACTGTCTACCAGTGGCGGAACTACCGCCATAGCGACCCACGCGGGCGCTATGGGGCCCGCAGCTGAGAGGGGCCTGGTGAGGATGAGGAATGCTGACATCTCACCCGCGATTTCAAGGCGATCTCCTGCTAGGCGGCTACCTACTGGTGCACTGCTGCCTAGTTTAGCTGGGAGGATGCAGGCCGACCTGGATGGATTATTATGTGAGTGTGGCATGTCAGTCTGCGGGGCCCGGCAGCGGCCACGGCTCTGCCGGCATAGTGATACCTCTGTGTGTTCAGACTCTGCTGACCGTGCAGTGTGCAGACTTCACGGTCTGTCCGACCAGCGATGTCTGTGTCTGCCAATTGAATTGGAGGTGACGCCGCCGCCCGTCAGATCCCACCAATGCCCATCACGATAACAATTAGGCTGCTTCCTGTGTGCCCAGTGAAAGTTGCCGTGACAGCCAATGAGGTGCTGAGCGCAAGCGCGGTTCCCCGCCCACCTTATGATGTTGTTCCCTCCTCCAGTCCCACCCACAATGGAGCAGGGGGGCCCGTGCAGTGCTTCGGCTGGCTGTCTCACATGATCGGCAGTGTGGAATGGAGGCTCAGGCTAGAGCTGAGAAGAAGGTACAGACAGTCTGATGTGTAACAGCATCAGTGAGGCCTGTAATTGGTACAATCTCATGTGTGTAACACAGTGTGTCAGTCAGTGTGTTCTGCAATAATTGCTGCCTAGCTCAAGCCGTAGACAGACAGTTTTAGGCTGGGTTCACACTGCTGCGGTGTAGGAGATCGGATGTGATTCGCACCGCACTGCAGTGCAAATCACATGCGATCTCTGTGCGATGCGATTTCAGCCATACAGATAGTATGGCTGAATTCGCATCGCATTCGGCCCAAACTCGGACAGGACCCTTTTTTTGGTCTGCTGCAGAATCGGATCGCATGGGTGTTCACACCATGCGATCCGATTCCTGTCCGAGTTTGCAGATCACACTGCAATATGGGAACTGATTGGGAGGTGTCATTAACTTTTCACTGACACTCCCAGCAGTTCGCATAGGGCAGTGTGAACTGCCGCCGGGAGGCATGCGATGCGGGAACCCGCAGTATATTCGCAGCGTTCCCACATCGCAGCAGTGTGAACCCAGCCTTACACACAATCTGTAGTTGCAGCAATCATATTCAGACTTCACAGTGTACAGTATAATAGCATCATATACATATTTATTATATTATGGACAAATACTGGATACTGTATTGTGGGAAACTGACAAAGCCCAAGGCATACTGCAAGCAGGTACACATAGATAACATCCACCCTCTAAAATTTGTATACACTCTACACACTAAGCTGTTGCTTGGGTACTGTGCCACATGTGTGGTAATCTGTTCTTCAATGGCATTAGTTAATTTTTTTTTTGGGGGGGGGGCCCCATACAACCTTTTGCTATGGGGCCCTGTGATTTCTAGTTACGCCCCTGCTGTCTACCATAAGCTCGTATATCAGTGTGCATTGTACGTAAGAACGTGTGCTGGTGTATCTTCAAATAAAGATTTAAAATGATAGTTTTAAGCTATGTACCATTTATGTGTTCACAGTTCTTCATTGTGACATACTGGGAATGTCCATGTATGTCGCTTAACACGTCCCGGCAGGATTTCTGACCCCAATTAGGGACTAAGCGTGGTTGACCTTATTAATATGTGTTAGTATGGGTCCACTGAGTCAGATCATTTATTCTGGGGAAGATCACTGGAAGCGGAGTAACTTCCACTAAAACTCATCTTTTATATTGAGTGGACACTTTCATACCTTCATTTTTAAAGTTAAAGCGTACAATATACTTTATGAACTGTATGGGACACATTTATAAAGATAAGCTTCAGAGGTATTCATCCTGTGAAACGGCATGTATATTTGTGTGATCTAGTAATCGAGTATTATTTGGCTAGCTTCTCTCCAGGTCGAAAGTTATTCATTCATACAGAATAGAGCGAAACAGGAAAAAGTTGCATTATGGCCACTAGTTGGAACGGATGAATGCTTATTTACTAAGTACTATAGCGGCATCCAGTGGCCTTAAGGTGGTGTTTTTCTGATTCAATCTTTTTTGTATAAATTAAAAACATTGGAACTAGAGAGAATATAGCCTAACAACATTGGTCTTTGCTTCCATTTGAACAGAACAAATGTACATGCAATTCCCTTCTGCACATTTATATAACTACACCCCTTTCTGTTTACATATATCTAAAAAGATACAGGTTAAAAAAAGTTATTTCTATATTGTATTATACATGTTAGCACACTGAGAATTTTTCACATTTTTGCGACAATTATAAGAGGTCAGGGATTTATTTACTAATATGTGTTGTTCTAATGTAGTTCTGTTATTTTAATGCTGCACATTACACTTACACAACATTAACATGGCTGTACAGGGATGAACAGGGGCAGCTACCAGCGAGAATCACTACAAGGAAGGGCAGAGGTGGTCACTGGTGAGAATCATTACAGGCAAGGACAGAGGTGGCCATAGTGAGATCCACTACAGGGAAGGAGAGAGGTGGCCATAGTGAGAATCATTACAGGGAAGGACGGAGGGGCCACCAGCGAGAATCACTACAGGAATGGACAGGGGGGCTACTGGCAAAAATTACTACAGGAAAGGACCGGGGTGGCCACTGGCAAGAATTACTACAGGGAAAGATGGGATGGCCAACGATGAGAATCACTACAGGTAAGGACTGGGGTGGCCACTGGCGAGAATCACTACAAGGAAGGACAGGGATAGCCACTGGTGAGAATCACTACAGGAAAGGACAGAGGTGGCCACCAGTGAGAATCACTACAGGGAAGAACAGGGGTGACCACTGGCGAGAATAACTACAGGGAAGGACAGGGGTGGCCACTGGTGAGAATCACTACAGCGAAGGACAGGGGCGACCACCAGCAAAAATCACTATAGGAAAAAACAGGGGCAGCCACTGGTGAGAATCACTACAGGGAAGGACAGGAAGTGGCCACTGGTGAGAATTACTACAGGAAGGACAGGGGTGGCCACGAGCAAGAATCACTACAGGGAAGCACAGGGGTGGCCACCAGCGAGAATCACTACAGGAAAGGACAGAGGTGGCCACCAGGGAGAATTACTACAGGGAAGGAAAGGGGTGTCCACCATCGAGAATTACAATATTCTCACTGGCAGTACTAAATGCTGCCTGAATGCATTGAATGCAAACAGCAGCGACTGTCAGATTTGTACTCTATACAAATCAATGGCCAGCACTCTGATGGTTTGCATGTAACTGCTCATCTGTGGATAGAGCCTTTGACCAACCCTGGATGCAGCCAGTTTGTGTCCAGGCTTCGGGGTCAGTGTTTCTGCATAGTTTCGGCCGCAGCTAATTGGCCAGTTTGTATGTGACCACAGTACACAGTGTTGCTACACCCAGTGGTGGCATTTAGCCACTACTGAACACAACAAACTAGCTGCACCTATGCAGCCATGTGAATGTAGCCTTATACCACAAAAAATGTTGTCTGGTAGAAAGATTGTCAACATATTTTTCCACCCATGAAGACAGATTTCAGCTGACAATGAATATTTGTTTTGCAAAGGAAATGCCTGTAAACATGACCATCGGTGGCATCTATTCAAGATTTTCCTATGTTTATTCCTAAACACACCAGGGTGGATCTGCACTTTAAATAATCCTGCTGTCTTATCTGATGCAAAAAAAAAAGCTTAAAAGAGAAAAGTTCAGTGTTCTGTTGGCACAGAAACCAAAAATAACCGAAGAGGTTCCGAGAGGCACTGTAAGCCCTTCACTTGTTTTTTTGCTAATGAGAGACTATTAAGTCTTGGCAAGGCCCTTTGCTCCCAGCAATGTACAAATCTCAGCACATTACATCCTTCTTCTTTCTGGTTTTCACAGGATATCCAGTGTGGGAAAGTCCAGAGTGTTTGAGCTGCATCTCCCCTAACTCTCCTCCATTGTACCACCTCAAACCTTTTCTGCCGTCAGAGCCAAGGCAGAACAGAGGCTTCTTAGATCCATGGCGCCTTTCTCACAGCCTCTGCCTCTCTGATATTGTTTACTTGTCAAATCCTTTCCCCCTGAGGTGTGGGGTTCAGGACCCTGCTAGGTTCATCAGAAAGGAATCATGTTTTGCTAGCCTATAAACTGGATGTTGTTTTTACGGATGGAGTCCATTATGTGGGCATATTTATTTTGCTATAAATGTAAAGAGAGCTCAGGGGTCCAAGTATTTTATTAAAGTACACTTTATGTTGTAATGTATAAAATGACATGCATGCATGTCCATACACTATGTACATAAAGTCTCTGGCCTTATTCACATGGGCACTGTAATTCATGAGTGGGCCATGTGTTAATGTCTATTCATGTCTATGGGGGGTGGCGCAGTGCCTGCATGTACACAGCCTCTGTGCCCAGTCTAACAGGCATGCAGGTGCCAGTCAGTAGTTCCAAATGCAGACAGTGTGCATTTGGGGACATGCACCCACAAATGGCTAAATTGGGATGCATGGCTGTGTCTGTACAGCCTCTGCTTGCTCATAGACACAAATGGGCTGCATAAACACATGGCCCATTAACAGACAACATGTGTCAGTGCCCTCGTGAATAAGGGCTATCTCTATCTCAGAAAAGGAATGAGTATTCATACATCCCAACAGTCCCAGGTTCACCAGGACCATCCTGAGATTTCAAATAAATCCCGGTGTCCCGCCGATATGGGCTGAATCCCTCAACAGAGCCCAGTGCCAGAACGAGTTTTGGCACTTGACTCCACTAATCTAGCTGGCAGGTGTGCCCCACACTACAGCTGTCAAGACTGAGACTGAAACATCAGTGCCCAACCAGCACAGCCCCCCACTTCACCCGCCCGCTCGTCAGCTCGCATGCCCGTTAGCCTGCAGTACAGCCTGCAGAATGGAAAAGAAGGAAGGCTAGGTCTGCTCCACCTCCTCCGCATGTCCCCCTGTTCCCTCCTACAACCTTTGGTGAGCAGCCAATGCTGTGCCTGTGAAGGGGTTGTGTGGACAGGAATTTTGAAGTAGTGCTTCTGATGTCACTGCCTGAGCCTCTGCAGGCCAGCCAGGCTTGGGTGAGTGAACACACCCCTCTCTCTCTCTCTTCCTTCCATCTTATCCTTCCTTCCTTCCACATAATGCCTAGAGGCGATTCAGTTCGCATTGTGCGCTATACAAGTATTTCATTCATTCATTCATAATAATAATGATCCTTCCTACCTTCTATATTCCATAGTGATCCTTCCTTCCTGCCTTCCATGTACCATAGTGATCCTTCCTCCCTTCCATGTACACTCCCCCTTCCACTATCATGTTTGGCCCCACCCACAAGTTCAAAAGCTGGGGGGAGTAAGTGATTATTGCTTAAAATGAATACATCAGTTAACCGATTCAGCCCCGGAAGATTTTACCCCCTTCCTGACCAGAGCACTTTTTGTGATTCAGCACTGTGACGCTTTAACTGACAATTGCGCGGTCGTGTGACGTTGCACACAAACAAAATTGACGTCAGAATGTCACAGTCCCGATAAAAATCTCAGATCGCTGCCATTACTAATAAAAAAAATTATAATAAAAATGCCATAAAACCTTATTGCGATTTTTTATTTTTTTTACCAAAAATATGTAGAAGAATACATATCAGCTTAAACTGAGGAAAAAAACTTTTTTATATATATTTTTGGGGGATATTTAAAAAGTTAAAAATATTGCGTTTTTTTCAAAATTGTCGCTCTTTTTTTGTTTATGTTGCAAAAAATTAAAACAATCGCATAGGTGATCAAATACCACCAAAAGAAAGCTCTATTTGTGGAAAAAACACAAATTGAGGAAAACTGGCCCTTTTGTGGGTGAGGGCTACATGTGGGGGCTCGGTCTTGAATCTCCCTTTGGTGTATGCAGCTTTTACAATAAGCATTGTTCCAAGGATTGTCCAGTGCATGTGAAATTTCCACTAGATTTTGTAGGAAAGGGGTTGCAGTACAAAGAGCTTGGACAAAGGCTGGTTATAATATATAATTTTTTGCAACTGCAGGTGTCTCCAGGTGGCAGCTGATGCCCGCTTCCATCTGGAACTGCAATGTCCAGCTACTGTACAATATGTGTGGCTTCATCAAATAATACATCTACATTTCTAATTCAAGATATAACATGTCTTGTCTCTCCTACTTATATTGCGGTCTAGCCAAGTTGCTTAAATATTGTGCAGCCACTGTACAATGTTTTAGGCTATTGTCTCTCAAATAAAACACTGAAAAATTCCAGGTTTGGATAAACTTAATTGGTTAGATTAAAGCTGATTAAGCTATGAAACTTGGGTTATAAAGCATAATTTTAAATCTAAAATATTAGTCAAAGGAAACAAAGTGCCGCCGAAATTCTTCTATGTATACTTTAGAGGTGTGAACAAAGTATTTATTCTTTCAAGCAAGGATGATTAAACTATTTTGGGAGGTACAGCTAGTATTTATTGCACACATTGTCGACTTTGTATAAACTTGGCCACTAAAATAAAACTGAGTATACTATCAAACTCAATTTATAAAACATAATTAAAATCAGTAATATTAGTAGAAGGAAAATTAGGCCACAGTGTCCCCATGTACAGTAAACCTTAGAGGTATAAACAAAGTAATTTTCCTTTAGCACAAGGATGAGTAAACTATTTCCGAAGGTTCCACTGGTATTCCTTGTACACACCCTTTTTAGTTATTTGTACAAATTCAACAGGGCATCTCTGTGCCAAGATGAAAGGTAAGTTAAGGTAATGATGGCATGGACATGGACTTGATGTTTTGTTTAAACCAGTTTTACTGAACAATCTATCCTTTGCCTTACTGGAGCGTGCGCGTCCAAGGGTGATACATGGAGACAGATGGACAGCACTGCTTAATAAAACCTCAACTCTGTAGTACCATCACAATTCCACAAAATCAAATACAAAAATCAAGCGTCATTCTGATGTTTGGATGATACGAAGATCCTCTATCTCAAGGTGACAGCACTAGTTTAAATCTGTGTCATGTACCTGGCACTAAAATCTGTCTCATGTACCTGGCACTAAAATCTGTCTCTTCGTAATTTGCTATGAATTCATATGCTCTGCATAATAAAGGCATATTTTATTTTTTATATACTTATAATGTTTTAAATTCTCTAACAAGTATGCAGGGTTAGTAACTAGCCTAATTTTTTGTTGTTATACAACCTGTCCGGAAGAAGGTTTTTAGCTCCTTAACTTTTTGAACCTGTAGAAGGAAGAGACATGTTCACCGAACAAGCCCCACTTATGCTTGTGGAGGACACAGCTTGATTATAGCACATGATGCAGGTCAATCTGGGTTGTACTCTACTGCCAACCAAATTATAACCTGCAATCTGCACATCTGAACTAATACAGTATGTAAGCTTTGGCACAGGCACCGACTGCAGATATCCAGAGATTTACTGTTTATTGTTCATTTATTTTTGTAGTATTATTTGTAGAAAATTGTTTTCTTACAAAGCAAAAGTTATTAGGGCTGGTTCACACTGGTGCGATTTCAGATGCAACTTATGTCACCCAGAATCACAGGACAATGGAAATCACATTGTGCAAAAAATACAAGGTGAGCACTATGTGAACCGTAGAAGCTGCCACAAATGAGTGATCATGCAACTCCCTATAGTGACAAATAATAACAATAGTGTGCAGCGCTCTATAATATCAAACTATAAACAGTAGATAGAAAAACTATTGTGCAAAAATTCTAACTTGAAATAATAATGTTAAAATAATCTGTAGTGTGACTTGGGTGTCCACTATATGTTGAAAGGATCATCCAGTGGTTAAATGCAGCACATCTACCATATAGACCAGAAACAAGTTAATATACAGCCTTAAGCTGCCATCACACTCCTCCTGGTATTGTGAACACTAAATCACTATCCATGAGTCTCCACCAATATATGCACTTACCAGAAGTATGGTAAAATTATGTCTTTAACCTTGCTTGTCCATTGAATGGAGGGATCCAGAAAGTTCTTTGAACTATATAAAAAAGCTCACCATCAGGAGCCCAAAAAGTACTAATACAGTGCAGTATTTTATTGAATTATAAATAAAAACAAATACAATGCTGCAGCAAGGAAAATATGTTGGCCAAAACTCACAGTAATGGCTGCCGCTCCCAGCATGAGGGCGCAGCGGCAAAGATGTCAGCACGTAGGCCCGTCTTGACGTGTTTCGTGCACGTACTCAAGGGATTTGCCTATCCTTGTGGGTGCCATTAATTCCTAATGTTGGTGTGCTCGCTGTCACTAAAATGCATCATCAGGCTCAGCCAGTCAAACGGAGGCTGCCCGCTAACCTGTAAGCCCCTGTACACACGGTCGGAGATTTCGACAACCAAATCCGTCAGATTTTGTCAGTCGGATCTTGTCCGAAACTGTTGCATACACACGGTCGGACAAAGTTGTCGAAAAATCCGATCTTTCAGAACGTGATGACGTAATTTCGTTATGATGGGACTACATTCAGGCTAGTAGCCAATAGCTTTGATGTAGGAATTTGATCTGAGCATGCGTGGCACTTGGTCCGATCAAAATTCTCTACACATGATCGGAGTATGTCCGATCGGCCCAGTTGGTCGGGAAATATTTCCAACAAGTTGGAAAATTGGGTCCGACGGATATTCCGACGGAATCAGTCCGATGCATACCACACACAGTCGGATTATCCGACAACACGGTCCAATAGGACACATTCCGACGGATTCTCCGACCGTGTGTACAGGGGCTTAGGAAGACCGTGCTGGACCCCCTGTCAGTGTTGAAAGCGTGCCGCTGGAGGGCTTCATTTTCAGGTAAGTCTTTCATAATATGCTGGTTTGCAATGCACTTTACTACTGCTTTAAATTAATGGGCTTACCTATACAAGCCACGCAGAATTGTGCATGCTTGTACGTACCTAAATGGTGCGAACCAGCCCTTACTGTTGCTGTGAAGCCTGTACAAGAAATGGGGCATGTGGGCATCACTGGGACAAACAGAAATCAAAAGGTTGACAAAAGTTCTAACCCTTCCACACACTACTAAAAACATTTTTTATCTGTCATTGTTGGTGAGACTACCTAGTACAAGCACGGGATCTTGCAGCAAGGTCAAACCTTTTAGTTGTCCAAACGCTGTATACAGATAACATTGACATGCATATAAGCTTACAGTGTAAATGCAGCCTATAGGTTGCCAGGACACAGGCGGCGATTGCCACTTGGCAAGTTTCTTTGCTAGGACGCATGAGGCTATTTCCACCTAGCTTCCTTCATTGCTATGTGGCCAAACCTATGGGGTCTAGTATCCTTTGATGCTAGGAGGCTGATTGCTCTTGTACTCTACTAGAGAACATAGTGCAAGTTTACTGATCCTTATGCAACTGTGTGTATGGGGAAATAGAGCACACCTGCAATCAAATCCATAAAAAAGAAAAATGCAGCATGCAATGAGAATACAAATACTCTTTCATGTGCCCATTTGCAAGGACGCCAGGCACATGCTCCTTCACTGCCCAATCCTGGGCCTTTTTTCTTCCGAGCAGAAACTGGCTACTTATCTTTTCATAGCTGCCAAACGTGCAATAGCCAGAGCTTGGATAAAATGCTCAATCTCGTTTGCGGAGGTGAAGAGCTTCTTGACTACCCTAAGGATCATCAAAAGATGACCAGTATCCTTCATGACTCTCACCAAAATTCCTCAAAGTGTGGGCTCAGTGGTGGTTATATGTTCTTCTGACCCTGCATCCAAGTAGTCTGGGTAATCCTGGTTAACTCTTTACTCTAACCCCCCCCCCCCCAGTTTTTTTTTTCCTTCCTCCTCCTTGACTACATTTAACGGAATTGTAAAGGCAGAAGGTTTTTTTTTTTATCTTCATGCATTATATGCATGAAGATAAAACGCTTTCTGTGTGCAGCAGACTCCCCAGCCCCCATAATACTTACCTGAGCCCCATTTCTGTCCAGTGATGTTCATGAGTCTGTCAGCCCTCCAAAGATCTCTCTCCTGATTGGCTGAGATACAGCAGTGGTGCCATTGGCTCCCATGGCCATCAATTAAAATCAGTTAGCCAATCCGGAGAGAGCGGGGGTGGGGGCGAACGGCAGCTCCATGTCTGAAAGGACACACAGAACTGCAGCTCAGCTCGGGTGCCCCCCAAAAGCAGCGAAGAGAGACCCGAGAAGAGGAGGGTCCAGGCTACTCTGTGTGACTCCACTGCAATAGAGCAGGTAAGAATAATATGTTTGTTATTTATTTAAATTTATTTTTTTTCTAACCCAGGTCCCCAGGACTCAGACACCTAATGCTCTGTTGGCTGGGTGTAGTTATCTCACAGATTGTGTACTTTCCAAACTTTATGTATCAACATTGCGATTCTTCGAAATTACCTTCTGTTTATATCCCCTGCGTGGGAATTATTCGCTATGTATATTTCTTTGGTATTATTTTTTTCAATAAAAATATTGTACCAGAAAATGAGCATACAAAATATGCATATCATCTGGCCATAATAAATAAAAATAAAAAAATTATATTATATATATATGTATATATATATATATATACACACACAAATACATACATGCAAACGACTATACTGTACATTCCCTTTAATAACACTTTGGGGAAAAGCTTACATACTATTTGTAATGGTACAAAAAAAAATTATATACATATGTAAATATAGTATATACGCTGTATATGCATATATTGTGTAATGCATATGTACTGTATATATACTGTAGATTTTTTGGTGTGATTTTTTGCTTTGTTTCCAATGCAGCAGTCAAAGTAAGCCAGATACAGATTTATAGTCTTATGGTGCTTGCATTAGTATACAGGACTTGGGGCATATGGACTTGTTTTTTTCATCTTGCATCATGGCTCTAATGTACATCACTTCTGTTACTGAGAACTGTGGAACGAGTTTAGGCAGGTATTAAAAGTACTGTTCTGCAATGTGATGAATCCTATAAATAAGGACCAGACGCAATAGGAAGTCGAACTTAGCCATTGACGCATTTTTTCACTTTAGACTTCCCACTTGGAGTGAGGAATGAACACATGTGTGCTTACGAATACAGTGGCTTCCAAGGGAACAATCTTGAGGTTACAATTCTTATTTCAAGTTTTCTTTTTTTCTTGACTATGGTATTAAATATGTCTTGTTAACTGCTATACCAAAAATCCCACCCTTCCCGTAGTGACCACACCACACAAAATTGGAGTTAAATTGGCCATAGCAGCCTTTTTATTAAACAAAATATAAATAACCAATAATTAACAGATCAATAACATAAAAAAAAAAAACAGACCAGACAGTTTATTAAAGAAAAAGAGCCACAAGGTCCTAAAACCCAGGACAGTACAGGCTTGTCACTTCACAGGTCTCCAGCCGCAAAAACCACCAACTCAGAGACAACTAGCAGTTACACATCCACCAACTGGGAGCCATACCTCAGACGGGTCCCTACACAATACTTTTTGTGCCCATATTAACCTAAAAAGGACCTTGCACCCCGCCAGTTGCCACATCTGGCTAAACCAATCCCCGATTTCCTAACCAGCAAAAAACCCACCACATACAGGGCGGGAGGGTGGGAAGTTGCTCCTCTCTGTGTTCTCACTGCAGACCCTGCCCCTGCAGTCTACCGACCAATTCCTCCCTTTGCTCCACCCAGCTAAAACCATGCCTCATACAGCCTCCTACCAAGCAATCCTGCAGCATCCCTCTGATGCTCATGACCCTGTCTCAAGCCCCTTTAATCCCTGTCATGCATCTATTGCTTTTTTCCTTATTACACCTCTCTTGTTTTTGTGATGTCCTTATAAGAATTTTTCTAGATGCAAGGCAATGTCTGTCTGTAAGCATTTCTCTGAACACAGATAAGCAACTTTCTTAGAATACACTCCTTAAAGGGGTTGTAAACTCAGTTTTTTTCACCTTAATGCATCCTATGCATCCTATGCATTAAGGCGAAAAAAAAACTGGCAGTCACCGGCCCCCCAGCCCCCCACCCTTTTACTTATCTGAGCCCTGGAATTTCACCTGGCGGAGACACACTCTGCCTTTGCTCAGGGTTCTCGGCTCTTGATGGGATAGATTGATAGCAGCGCAGCAATTGGCTACCGCTGCTGTCAATCAGATCCAATGGGGTGGGCGCTGGGGGCAGGGTCGAGTCCGGCATTTGTGTCTATGGACGCAAATGCTGGACTCGGGAGCGCACCCGCAAGGTGACCCCCAGGGAGAGCGCTTCTCCTAGGGGGTTATACGATGTGAGGAGGAGCCGCGAGAGCCACCAAGAGACCCCAGAAGTTGGCGTTCAGGGCCACTCTGTGAAAAACAAACTGCACAGTGAAGGTAAGTATGACACGTTTGTTATTTTAAAAAAAAAAGCGAACCTTTATAATCACTTTAAGCTGAATTCTGGGTACACAAATGTTCTTTTCAAAGTATTCCTCAATAGCCACAAAGGATAGAAATCAACTTTGTGGGCACCAAATATCCAGTTTTTACCTTGCAAAAGATGACAACTGTCTCCCATTCCTGCTTCTACATGGTCACCCTATCACACATGCCCCTGTCTTGGGCTACAAGAGGTCATGCTAATAGATCCTGTTCCCTTAAAGCATGTTATATAGCACAGTGCTTGTGCTTTATAATTTGGCCCCCTGTATCACCTGAGATACCTGGCTAATCCTGCCTGACTGTACCCTTCCCTCTGTTCTCCGACTCCGATATATCAGGGATGCTGAGCCCTGACACTGGAGTCAGCGTACGTGTCTCTATCATCCACAGCCTGCTCTCCTGTATTTACTCTGTCCTCACCCCCCTCCCCTTCCTGTCTGCTGGTACCAGTGCCCCCCCCCCCCTTGTACCTACAGTGGTGTGAAAAAGTGTTTGCCCCCTTCCTCATTTCCTGTTCCTTTGCATGTTTGTGACACTTAAGTGTTTCGGAACATCAAACCAATTTAAACAATAGTCAAGGACAACACAAGTAAACACAAAAGGCAATTTGTAAATGAAGGTGTTTATTATTAAAGGTGAAAAAAAATCCAAACCATCATGGCCCTGTGTGAAAAAGTGATTGCCCCCTAAACCTAATAACTGGTTGGGCCACCCTTAGCAGCAACAACTGCAACCAAGCGTTTGCGATAACGTGCAATGAGGCTTTTACAGCATCCTGGAGGAATTTTGGCCCACTCATCTTTGCAGAATTGTCCTAATTCAGTTACATTAGAGGGTTTTCGAGCATGAACGGCCTTTTTAAGGTCATACCACAACATCTCAATAGGATTCAGGTCAGGACTTTGGCTAGGCCACTCCAAAGTCTTCATTTTGTTTTTCTTCAGTCATTCGGTGGTGGACTTGCTGGTGTGTTTAGGATCATTGTCCTGCTGCAGAACCCAAGTTCGTTTCAGCTTGAGTACACGAACAGATGGTCGGACATTCTCCTTCAGGATCTCTTGGTAGACAGCAGAATTCATAGTTCCTTTTATCACGGCAAGTCTTCCAGGTCCTGAAGCAGCAAAACAGCCCCAGACCATCACACTACCACCACCATATTTTACTGTTGGTATAATGTTCTTTTTATGAAATGCAGTGTTCCTTCTACGCCAGATATACTTGGACACACACCTTCCAAAGAGTTCCACTTTTGTCTCATCGGTCCACAGAATGTTGTCCCAAAAGTCTTGGGGATCATCAAGATGTGTTGTTGAGAAATTGAGACGAGCTTTGATGTTCTTTTTGCTCAGCAGTGGTTTTCTCCTTGGAACTCTGCCATGCAGGCCATTTTTGCCCAGTCTTTTCCTGATGGTGGAGGCATGAACACTGACCTTAACTGAGGCAAGTGAGGCCTGCAGTTCCTTGGACGTTGTTGTGGGGTCTTTTGTGACCTCTTGGATGAGTCGTCGCTGCGCTCTTGGGGTAATTTTGGGCGGCCGGCCACTCCTGGGAAGGTTCACCACTGTTCCATGTCTTCGCCATTTGTGGATAATGGCTCTCACTGTGGTTCGCTGGATTCCCAAAGCTTTGGAAATGGCTTTATAACCCTTTCCAGACTGATAGATCTCAATTACTTTCTTTCTCAATTGTTCCTGAATTTCTTTGGGTCTCGGCATGATGTGTAGCTTTTAAGGATCTTCTGGTGGACCTTACTGTGTCAAGCAGCTCCTATTTAAGTGATGCCTTGATTGTGAACAGGTGTGGCAATAATCAGGCCTGGGTGTGGCTATAGAAATTGAACTCAGGTGTGGACAACCACAGTTATAGTATGTTTTAACAAGGGGGGCAATCACTTTTTCACACAGGGCCATGATGGTTTGGATTTTTTTTCACCTTTAATAATAAACACCTTCATTTACAAATTGCATTTTGTGTTTACTTGTGTTGTCCTTGACTATTGTTTAAATTGGTTTGATGTTCCGAAACACTTAAGTGTGACAAACATGCAAAGGAACAGGAAATGAGGAAGGGGCAAACACTTTTTCACACCACTGTATATGACCATAGCTGATTGTTGTTTCATGGTCTTCTTTTTTTTTTTTTTCCTTCTATTCCTCCTTTTTCATTTTTTCTCTCTTTTTCTTCTTTTCTTTCTCTTCCTTTTTCTTTTTCAATTTCTTTTTCCTTCTTTATTTCTTTTTCCCTTTTTATTTTTTCTCCTTTTTTCTTTTTCATTCTTGATTTGTTTTTCTCTCTTCACACACTTTTTTCTTTCACATTCATTTATCCACCTGCACTTTGGCATTGGCCTCTAGCCACTCACAATATAGCGTATTTATAGTACACCCAATATACAGTATATATGTTTAGACATGAAACCCACTCACACCACTAACTGGATTGCTGCTTCCACAGCTCCCGGTACAGACAATTTGGACAGCCTCTGATTCCTCGTCCCCCATTTTCCATAATTATCACGATGTAAGTACTCTTACTTTTCCCTCAGATGGATTAACTCTCTCCTTTTTCTCTTGCACACATCCTCCCCGTTGAGGGGTATAATGTTTGATCATACTGGTCTACTCATGTTTTGTTGTTTTTATAGAGTTGCATGCATCTGCCCCTGAAGAGTGGTATTATCCACAAAACGCATCAGGCTTTTAGGACGCAGTCTCATGCTTACTGATAGGAACCTACTTAGACTCATCATCTATAACCAAATGATCATACTGTTTTTCTTACCATTGATTAGACTGCATAGAGCTATTTAGATGACATGTACATATATGAATTTGCAATAATTTATCCATATTAAATCTCTTGTCAATTATATATGCTGTCCATTTGATATGTATATGTAAAGTGTTTATGAGGTCTATACCATGTATGTGTGTGTGTATACACATTAAACCTTTTCTACTATGTGCATCATTGTTATGTATTGTCAGACTCAATATGCCAATTAAATATACTTTTGAATTATTTCACCACCACAAATCAATAGCCTTATTCAAAGTCCCACCTTCCTTTTTCTCATGTCATCTCTCTCTCCTCCTCGGCTGACATCAGCAGGAGGGCTTGGCCTCGCCCACTGGAACTGTGAGCCCAAAGAGAAGAGAGCTGATAAGTCAGCAGAGCGCCAGGAACCGAGCTTAATAAGGGACAGATCGGCAGATTATTTACAATACACAGGCACAGGGACACTTATTATTATGGTAGAGAGGGGATGGGAGGATTTAAAAGAAGTGGGTTAACAACCACTTTAACCACTTGCCGACCGCCGCACGGCGATGTACGTCCTATTTTTGAAGAGGGATATCTCGGTAGCGGCAGCAGCTGCTGCCACAACCGAGATATCCATCTCTTCAGGCGGCGGTCGGCTGTACGATAACGGTGGTCTCCGCGGCGGATTCGCCGCGAGATCACCGCTATCGGCGGCGGGAGAGGTGCCACCCCCCCTCCCGCCGCCCTCCCGCACCTTTCGCCGCTTACCGGAGCCGTCGGTAGCGGCGGAGACGATCGGGTCCTTTCGTCTGCTGGGCATAGAGACAAGTGAGGCTAAGATGGCCCCCACTCATCTCTATACCATAGGAGGGCGGAAGCGACGTCAAAACGTCACTTCCGCCCATACCTCTTAAAGGTATATTTTTTTTAGATGTCAGATTTTATTTTTTTTTTTATTTTTTTTGTTGCATTTTAGCCCAAATATGAGATCTGAGGACTTTTTGACCCCAGATCTCATATTTAAGAGGACCTGTCATGCTTTTTTCTATTACAAGGGATGTTTACATTCCTTGTAATAGGAATAAAAGTGATCCATTTTTTTTTTTAAAACCATTTTGTAAAAATAAATAAAATCAATTAAAATAAATAAGAAAACATTTTTTTTTTTTTTTAAAAACACCCCGTCACGACGAGCTTGCGCACAGAAGCGAGCGCATACGTGAGTAGCGCCCGCATATGAAAACAGTGGTCAAACCACACATGTGAGGTATCGCCGCGATTGGTAGAGCGAGAGCAATAATTCTAGACCTCCTCTGTAACGCAAAAAATGCAACCTGTAGAATTTTTTAAATGTCGCTTATGGAGATTTTTGAGGCTAAAAGTTTGACACCATTCCACGAGCGGGCGCAATTTTAAAGCGTGACATGTTGGGTATCAATTTACTCGGCGTACCATTATCTTTCACAATATAAAAAAAAATTGGGCTAATTTTACTGTTGTCTTATTTTTTTATTAAAAAAAGTGAATTTTTTCCAAAAAAAAAGTGCGCTTGTAAGACCGCTGCGCAAATACGGTGTGAAAAAAAGTATTTCAATGACCGCCATTTTATTCTCTAGGGTGTTAGAAAAAAAACAATATAAAATGTTTGGGGGTTCTAAGTAATTTTCTAGCAAAAAAAACAGTTTTAAACATGTAAACACCAAGTCTGAAAAAGAGGCCTGGTCCTTAAGTGGTTAAGCAAACTCAGCAACCGGTTTTCACTTTAGAGCGCATTTGACAAGAAGTGAGGAGTTGTTGTATCACCTCCTTACGTAATACCTTGAACATTAGTGCAATGTGAATGAGTCGTAAGCCACATGGGGTATAATTGTTACCACGGCTGCTCAGCAAAGTATTGTAGTCATGGGATGAGTACATCTCTGGCTGTTGCTCTGCAGCTGAAGTGGGGTAGCGATTGGAGGAAGTAAAACACAGCTTAACCGCGGGGTTTAACGCCCCCTCAGCCACTAGTGTGAATGAGCCCTTAATGTTAGTTTTAATTTAAATTTACTTTAACATCCTCTTTCATTCTTTATGAAGTTGTTTTAAACAATACAATTGACACTTAGTAAAAAGTTTTACCAAAAGAGAGCAAAAGAAAAACAGAAATGAGTGCAGATCCATGCTATTCATCAGTCACGGGCTGAATATGTACAGAAAGAGGATCCAAAAGGAAGTCTGTGTTATTGTAAGGAAGTGTTTAAAATGCAGAACTTGAAAACTGAGATTTTATATTTTGATCCCATCTGAAAAGCATCTGGGTACAAACAGTTTTTGGCTCCCGTACATGCATTTATCTAAATAAAAAATGGGGTACTATGTGTACACAGGCACTTATAAATACACATAAACCTTTTTTTTTGCTGACTTCACGTTATTAGGTTTTCAGGCAACCAAGTTGTTACGCTCACTGCCCTAACCTTAGCATGCAGACGGTCTGTGCCAACACACTCACTGCTCCCTTGCGCTGCTCCAGCTGGGGCCCGTCACAAAGGGACCAGCACAATCTGCAATTAAAGCTGCTCAGTGGATGTCTAAAGAGATAGCTAACCTACAACAACATGCATGAGTAATATGTAAATAAATACACACACATATACAATGATGTGTGTTATTTTTATTTTAGGCATTGCGTTTTTGGAATAATAGTTTATATATATATATATATATATATATATATATATATATATATATGTATATATATATATATATATATATATACAGTGCCTTGCAAAAGTATTCGGCCCCCTTGAACTTTTCAACTTTTTGCCACATTTGAGGCTTCAAACATAAATATATAAAATTCTTATTTTTTGTGAAGAATCACCAACAAGTGGGACACAATTGTGAAGTGGAACGAAATCTATTGGATAATTTAAACTTTTTTAGCAAATAAGAAACTGTAAACTGGTGCGTGCAAAATTATTCGGCCCCTTTACTTTCAGTGCAGCCAACTCACTCCAGAAGTTCAGCGAGGATCTCTAAATGATCCAATGTTGTCCTAAATGACTGATGGTGATAAATAGAATCCACCTGTGTGTAATCAAGTCTCTGTATAAATGCACCTGCTCTGTGATAGTCTCAGGGTTCTGTTGAAAGCGCAGAGAGCATCATGAAGACCAAGGAACACACCAGGCAGGTCCGTAATACTGTTGTGGAGAAGTTTAAAGCCGGATTTGGATACAAAAAGATTTCCCAAGCTTTAAACATCCCAAGGAGCACTGTGCAAGCGATCATTTTGAAATGGAAGGAGTATCAGACCACTGCAAATCTGCCAAGACCTGGCCATCCCTCTAAACTTTCAGCTCAGACAAGGAGAAGACTGATCAGAGATGCAGCCCAGAGGCCCATGATCACTCTGGATGAACTGCAGAGAACTACAGCTGAGGTGGGAGAGTCTGTCCATAGGACAACAATCAGTCGTACACTGCACAAATCTGGCCTTTATGGAAGAGTGGCAAGAAGAAAGCCATTTCTCAAAGATATCAATAAAAAGTCTCGTCTAAAGTTTGCCACAAGCCACCTGGGAGACACACCAAACATGTGGAAGAAGGTGCTCTGGTCAGATGAAACCAAAATCAAACTTTTTGCCCACAATGCAAAACTATATGTTTGGAGTAAAAGCAACACAGCTCATCACCCTCAACACACCATCCCCACTGTCAAACATGGTGGTGGCAGCATCATGGTTTGGGCCTGCTTTTCTTCAGCAGGGACAGGGAAGATGGTTAAAATTGAGGGGAAGATGGATGCAGCCAAATACAGGACCATTCTGGATGAAAACCTGTTGGAGCCTGCAAAAGACCTGAAACTGGGACGGAGATTTATCTTCCAACAAGACAATGATCCCAAACACACAGCAAAATCTACAAAGGAATGGTTCACAAATAAACGTATCCAGGTGTTAGAATGGCCAAGTCAAAGTCCAGACCTGAATCCAATCGAGAATCTGTGGAAAGAGCTGAAAACTGCTGTTCACAAACGCTCTCCATCCAACCTCACTGAGCTCGAGCTGTTTTGCAAGGAAGAATGGGCAAGAATTTCAGTCTCTCGATGTGCAAAACTGATAGAGACATACCCCAAGCGACTTGCAGCTGTAATCGCAGCAAAAGGTGGCTCTACAAAGTATTAACACAAGGGGGCCGAATAATTTTGCACGCCCCACTTTTCATTTTTTTTATTAGTTAAAAAAGTTTCAAAAATCCAATAGATTTCGTTCCACTTCACAATTGTGTCCCACTTGTTGATGATTCTTCACAAAAAAATCTAAATTTTATATCTTTATGTTTGAAGCCTGAAATGTGGCAAAAGGATGAAAAGTTCAAGGGGGCCGAATACTTTCGCAAGGCACTGTATATATATATATATATATATATAAAGCCTTTATTATTCCAAAAACTCAAAGACTAATGCCGCGTACACACGGGCGGACTGTATGGCGTACTTAGTCCGTCGAAACACATTTCAGCGGACAATCCGCTCATGTGTGGGCTTCAGCGGACTTTTTCAGCGTGCAGTCTGGCGTACTAAGTATTTCGGTTTTTTCGAAATTCTGTCCGTCGTACTTTTTGGTTTCAGCGGACAGTACGGTCGTCAGTATGCTAGTTCGACGGACTAAGAATGGCGCATGCCCAGAAAGGATTTACACGGCGGAAGGGTGCTTTGCTGTGTATTGGACTTCCTATTTCTAGTCCCGTCGTACGTGCTGTACACGTCATCGCGCAAGCTTTCGACGGACTGTTTGGGTATCCGTGTGTGGTCAAGTCCGTTCAGTGGAAAGTACGACGGACTGTCCGTCGGATTGTATGACGAACTAAGTATGCCATAAAGTCCGCTCGTGTGTACGCGGCATAAAATAAAAATGGCACACATCATTGTTAGGGAATTAAAGTGGAAGTAAACCCACTTTTTTAACTTTTACCTACAGGAAAGCCTATAATAAGGCTTACCTGTAGGTAAAAAAAATATCTCCTAAACCTGTACGGTTTAGGAGATATTCCCCTCGGTATGCGCCGCTGACTGCAGCGGCGCATGCGCACAAGGGGGTTCTCTCCGCGAAAATCCGGCAGCGCTCGTCCGGCCGGATTTAAATCTCCCGCGCGCATGCGCGGGAGTGACGATATCGCGGCTCCGGCCACTCACAGCGCCGGAGCCGCGATACCCGGAAGAGACGCCGAGGGAGCATGTCGGCTTCCTCGGCGTGGATCGGGCGAGATGTCGGGGCCTCGTTCTAAGGTAAGTATTTCATAATGAGCTAGTATGCGGTGCATACTAGCTCATTATGCCTTTTGCTTTGCAGGTTTTTAAAAAAAAAAAAAAAAAATGCGGGTTTACTACCGCTTTAAGTTAAAGGGAAACTATGATGGATGTATGAAAGGATATTTTAGCTTAATGTTTTGTTTTAGCGTATTGCCTGCCATCTTAGCTATTGTAACCTATAATATGAGTATCCATTTAAAGATAAATATATTCACATAGTGTCTGTTAGGAGTTAAGTTAAGTGCTCATGCACACGGACGTTTTAAAAAACTGGCTGCAAAGCTAGCTCCGATGCCTGGAAAAATTGTTGTTAAAAACGTGATTTTTACAGCGTTTTGCATTGGCTTTTTTGCGCGTTTTTTAGCGTTAGCGTTAAGTAGCGTTTTTTAAGAAACACATCTCTTGGCTATAGCACTCAGAAAACAAAGAAAATATGTTGCGCGTTTATGCGCGTTTTTGCGCGTTTTCCCGCGATTCACGTTTTTACAGCTCTAGCTCCACGCCACGGAACGCACTGGTCCTGGGTTTTTTTTACAGCTTAAAAACGCCTATGCCATTTGCAGCTCAAAAACGCCTAGGTGGGCATGAAGCCATAGACTAACATGGACAGCCGTTTTTAAGCTGCAAAAAAAGCTCAAAAAAGTGGCTGTAAAAACGTCCGTGTGCATGAGGCCTAAGAGTTAAGTTAAGTTCCACTTACTGAGAACAAATGTTCTCGAGAACAATCTATTTTTCTCTACTAGCCTTTCCTGTGGCCAGTTTCTATATGAATTTGTGGGCGTATATTGTTTTTGCACGTACTCAGCCATTTTCCACTGCTTGTTTTAATTAATGTCTGTATTTTATCATATATTAATGTAAGGAGGGTTGGGCTTTCTTTGTGAGGTCATTTTGCCCTTATGAGCTGAAGTCCAAAAATAAATTGTTAGACCACTTTGAGAACTGCATGGTGTGTGTGGGTGAATACTTCCTTATCAGAGTGGTCTCCAGGCCTGCTGGGTTTGAAGGATACTCTAGGCAGATACCTTAACCGAGGGTCCACTCACCCCTAGACCACTTTACACCCCAACAGATGTAGGTCTTAATATAACCCCTTGCCTTGCCCTCCCAATCATGTGACCATTGTCATCTTGCGGTTACTGCTCGTAGCACAGAAAAAACCCACCCTCTCTGGTTAAACTTTATATTGCTTTATATGTGTTTTTATTATTATATATATATATATACACAACCTCTATTTTACAAGTAAATATTCAATACATGAAAATAATTCCCAGAGCACTAGAGGTTAGCTAAATTAAGAACACAATTTGCTTCACTGAAACTTTGGACTGTGCACAATTTTGCATGTGTCATTCCTATGACTCGTTCACGTATGTATGTAAGTTTCAGCTTGAACTATCAAGAGAGGCCCGGAATGGCTGGACTGAAAGGAAGGTAAAGAAGGGCCGGGCATGACAGTGCTGGATAAGGCAGCATAGGTAAGGGTTAAGGTTTAGAAGGAATAGTAGGGGAGGAGTAAAGAGTGAGAGAGGAGAGGGGGGAGGAGCTGGATAAAAGTGTGGAGTGGGCGGAGCAAAGGTGCTGTACGGGGAAGAAGACAGAGAGAGGAGGCAGTTTTACTCACTGCTCCTCTAACATGTCCGAGATTGAGGCTTTGCTGGCGGGATTGCGGCGGACGGCGGAGGAGCGTGGACAGGACTGGCTGCGGAGGCGACTGGGGGAGATGGCGGAGACGACCGGCGCAGACCCATGGACTGGTGAGCGGACCCCCGTGGGCGGAGGTTGTGGCCTCCGGCGCACTTTTTCACCAGGGCCTGCTGCTCGGCCACCTCGTGTGTTGCGGAGCCCAGGGGAGGACCGATCGATCCCCCCAGCAAAACGGACATAGCGGGACACTACAGGCCCAGGGCGGTCCACACGCCGCCGGCCTGTGTCTGGGGGGGGGGCGGAGGAAGCACGAGGTCAGGGCTTAGGCACAGTAAGAGACAGGAGGGAGAAGGAATCTGCAGCAGCAGGGCCCAGCCACACTGGAGGGATGGCTGAGCTGGATGGCTCCATGAGGGGGAGTATTGCCAGTGGCAGGCCTGGAGCAACACGCCCTGTGCAGGGCCGGGGATCACCTGCAGGGTGTTCAACTAGCTGAGCTGGAGGGGGTGCCCGGACATCCGCATCCCCGGGGGATGGCAGGGCTGGTGCTCACCGCCAGCCTGCCAGGGACTTCTTGGCCGGAGGGCTGGCGGCGCCGTCGCGGACAGTGGCATCGGCCTGGGGTGTCTTCCCCGGGGGGCTTACGCCCCCGCCTACTTGGGAGCAGGAGGCCAGGTCGGAAGGGGAGATCTCTGACGAGGAAGATCCACAGGAACCAGCAAGGGATGTCACCGGTCCGGCTGTGGGGAAAGCTCCTAGACAGCTTGGTGAGTCACATGATTCCATGTCTCTGACTACTGCCTTACAGGGTTTGTTGGGTGTGGTTCAGGCGGGTGCAGGAAGGTCGGTGGCGCCTGTCGGGCAAGACAATGGGGTTGCAGGGGTTCGGGTGACGTGGGGATGGATCTCACGCCTTGGCGGAACCTGCCGCCCAGATGCAGGACCTGTTGGAAGGCCTGAGGGCTTTGGTGGGGAAGTTTGAGAAGGGGCTGGGGGAGCCGCATACGGTGACCCCGTGGGTGGCTCCGGCAGTAGGGGTACAAGGGGGGGAGCCGAGGGGGGGTGTCGGTGGCACCTTCCACACCGAGTGCGGCCGGGGAAGGGGCGGCTATGGTGTCGGTGGCAGACAAGGGGGCTAAAGAGGCGACTGCGCGGTCTGACATCGTGCGGCTGGCTGACGCCGCGCGGTGTGAGGTCTACGTGTGTTTTGAGAGTTCGCTGGGGGCTCATTTGAAGCCAGAGGTGTGGGGGAAGATTGCGAAGGGGGAATATGTGGAGATTTTCTCGCTCCTTCATTTGGAGAAGTTTAATTTGGATAGGGTCAAGCCCGACGATTCCAAAAAGGAGGATGAGGAGAAGCGGCGGTATCGGCTGATTCCGCTGACTTTTTCTAACTGGCTGCAGGTGTTTATCATAAATACATAAAACATGAAACAAAAAACTAGAAAGTCCACTTTTTATGTATAGCAGCGCATGCACACTTTTTTCAGAATATGCGTAAGAGTTCAGTTCGGTGTTCAGAAGATAGGGTGCTTTATTCAGTCGACCTGCGTTTGTGATTGAAACCCAGCTTCCACCATACAAATCACCACTTGTGGTACCAAGGCCGACCCCCTATGGGAATGCACTCACCAAACGTATGAAACCAATAAGCCTTCAGAATGCCATTGCAGCTCTCTCCTTTTACCACCAGTTATCTCCTTTGTGGGAAACGGCATATGCGGATTAGATAGTAGCCTTAGTAATATTTATCCGAAGCAGGTTGTGGTCTTAGTAATAAAACATCCAATCATAATTCTTGCATCCCGATTACACTTATCATCGGTATATGGCAGTATCACAGCACTAAAACTTAGGTTAAATTAGAAGCGGGCCGGAGATGCTGCTCAGAAAAGGGAGGACGCCGGTGATGCTGGCAAGGATGCTTCCTTTTCTAAGTAGGTATCCGGAGCGGGCTTGCTGGCGGTGGGGTTTCGGGACGGCTTTAGGATTCCCTGCTCGCTGATGGCTGTGCCGCTGGTGGTGGAGAACTTGAAGTCGGCTTTGCAGCATATGGGGGTGGTGGATGACAAATTGGGTAAGGAAGTGGCCCTGGGGCGGATGGGGGGGCCGTTCAGGGATAGGCCTTGGCCTGACCTGGTCGTTTCCCCGTTGGGGGTGGTGCCCAAGAAGGAGGTGGACAAATTTCGCTTGATTCATCACCTGTCTTTTCCAAAAGGGGGCTCGGTCAACGATTTCATTGACCCTGAGGTGTGCACGGTATCGCATACATCGTTTGATGCGGCAGTTCGGTGGGTATGGCGGTATGGACGGACGGCGCTGATGGCTAAAGCCGATATCGAATCGGCTTTTCATTGCTCCCGGTTCAGCCCGACAGTTTTCGGCTGTTGGGGTGCCTCTGGCGTGGTCAATTCTTTGTGGATAAGTGTCTGCCTATGGGTTGCTCGATTTCGTGCGCATATTTTGAGACGTTCAGCTCCTTTTTGGAGTGGGTGGTGAGGGATGTTTCGGGCTTAGAGTCGGTTATCCATTATTTGGATGACTTCCTCTACGCGGGCCCGCCTGCCTCCGCTGTGTGTGCGATTCTGCTGTCTACGTTGCAGCAAATCGCAGGCAGGTTTGGGGTCCCCTTGGCGGCGGAGAAAACGGAGGGTCCGACGTCGGAACTCAGTTTCCTCTGGATAGTGATTGACTTAGGGGCGATGGAATGCCGGTTGCCTAGGAACAAGTTGGAGGAGTTGCAGCGGGAGATCAGGGACATCCAGGGGCGGAGTAAGGTCCAGTTGCGGACTTTGCAGTCGCTCCTGGGTAAGCTGAACTTCGCTTGCAGGATCATTCCCATGGGGAGGATTTTCTGCCGACGGCTGTCAGCAGCTACAGCGGGGGTGACGGCCCCGACGCATTTTGTGCGGTTGCGCTGGGATCATAGGGAGGACTTGCGGGTGTGGCACGAGTTTTTGTCCTCCTACAATGGTAGGGCCATGTGGATGGCTGGCCCGGTCAGCAACTTTGACGTGGACCTGGTTACGGATGCGGCTGGTTCGACAGGGTATGGCGCATTTTTCAAAGGCAGGTGGAGCGCGGAGCCGTGGCCGCAGTCGTGGGTGACAGCGGGTCTACTGGGGAATTTGGTTCTGCTGGAGCTTTTCCCGGTTGTGCTAGCGTTGGAGCTATGGGGGGACGAGTGTAGGAATTTAAAGTTGCGCATCAATTGCGACAATATGGGGGTGGTACAGGTTGTGAATCGCATGTCAGCTTCTTCACCTCCTGTAATACGGCTGATGCGGCAGTTGGTTTTTCGGTGTTTGCAGTTAAATGTGTTTGTTTATGCTGTGCATATCCCGGGAGTGGACAATGCACTGGCTGACTCCCTGTCTCGTTTTCAGTGGGACAAGTTCAGGGAGCTGGCTCCGGGCGTGGAGGTGGAGGGGGTCCCTTGCCCGGAGTGGATTTGGAGGCTGCCATTGGCATCGCCGCAGGATGGATCCGGCAGTCGGTGAGTACGGCAACGTGGTCAGCTTACTCGAGGGTTTGGTCGGAGAGGTCTGGATTGGCATGTGAAGCAAGGGTAAGTGATCAGGGTCCCGATAGGCGTTTGCTGGTGCTTTATTTCGTGGCTAGGAATATTGAGCGGGGGATGTTGGTGTCCGCCATTGAACGGAAGCTGGCGGGTCTCACGTTCTTATTTAAGTTGATGCGGGAGGAGGATTGGACAAAAGACTTTTGGGTGAAGCAGGCGTTGAAGGGGTACCGTAAGCGGCACATGCAGAGGGATGTCAGGCGGCCGGTCACGTTTGCGAATCTTCAGGCGATGTGTGCCCGGCTGGGGGACATCTGTGTATCGGGCTACGAGGAGCGGCTGTTCACGGCCG
The DNA here is from genome assembly GCF_037356315.1 of Lithobates pipiens. Classification (NCBI taxonomy): domain Eukaryota; kingdom Metazoa; phylum Chordata; class Amphibia; order Anura; family Ranidae; genus Lithobates; species Lithobates pipiens. The sequence goes on along the minus strand of NW_027507785.1, from coordinate 262,853,210 downwards.
CGTTTTCACTGCCCTTCTATGGGGCCTTTCGGATTGGGGAGTTGGTGAGCCCTACCAAGAAGGTGGCTGGGGGATTGTTGGATGGGGAGGTACTCTTGGATGGGGATCGAGTCGGGCTCTGGCTGCGCAGGTCTAAGACAGACCAGCGGGGTAAGGGAGCACTGGTGTCTCTGTATGCGCTCCCAGGGGTCCAGGGTGTGCCCGGTGGCGGTGGTTTTGGGAGTTCAGGAGTGTGAGGCAGGGAGGGGAGGGCCCCTTCCTGCGGCATGAGGATGGGTCCTTTCTGTCCAGGTACCAGTTCGTTTCGGTGTTTAGGCGTTGTTTACGGGAGGTGGGTTTGGATTGTAAGGAGTATGCGTCGCACTCCTTCCGTATTGGGGCAGCCACGGAAGCTGCCCGGTGCGGGTTGGACGAGGCGGCGGTCGACTAAGGTATGTGTTTCACTTGTGATAAAAAAAAAAAAAAAGGTAAATAAAAGCAACTGGGAGCGGAACTTGACGGGAGGATCCGTGGAGGGCTGTGCATCTTAAAGGGGCGCAGGCTGTGGCCACAACAGGAATAGTTTTCCTGTTGGAATTATGTTTTGGTTTTTCTTTTCAGATGGAGGTTCGGCTCGCCTCGTCTGGATCGTGGGGCACTCCTACGTGTGTTGGGGGGCCAGGAGAGGAGACCAAAGACCTGATGGCAGGCAGCTTGGTATTTCTAGGCGGGAAGCTTGTTTACAGTGGTTGGGGGTCCCGGGGATGAAGTGGGAGAGAGTTTTGGGGGAGGTGGTGAAGTATGCGGGTAGAGACGGGGCCCCCGGATGTTCTAGTGATGCATGCGGGCGGGAACGATCTGGCAGTCCGGAAGGTACGGGACCTGATTGCGGACATTAAGTCCGATTTCGAGAGACTGCGGGTCCTTTTCCCGGGTACCATATTGGTCTGGTCTGACATTGTGGCCAGGACGGTATGGAGGTGGGCGAGGTCCTTCGCTAGTATTAACAAGACCCACATTAGGGTCAATAAAGTGATTGGGAGGTTTGTGGTGCGGAATGGTGGGATCGTCATTCGGCACTGGGAGCTTGAGTGTAACGTGGGGATGTATCTTCGGAAGGATGGGGTGCACCTCTCAGACATAGGCATTGACCTATGGTCCTTGGGGTTGCAGGAAGGCATACAGCAGGCCTTGAGGGTGTGGGGTTGCCCTAAAGGTTGAGGGAGGTCATCCTTTCGGGCTGTGGCGGTGTTTGTCTGGTGGTCTTTGATGGTGGGTGGTAAATCAGAGGTCATCTGAAAGGGGTGGGGGGCCCATCGCTAGTATGGGTCCCTCCGGTGTATTCCAGAACGTTGGATGGAAAACGGTTATGGTTATCACTGTCGGAAGTTGTCTCAGAGCGGTCACAGCTGGAGGCCTGGTTAAGTTAAAATGGGTACCGCAGTGAGTTGGTTGTTTGGTAAAATTATGGGTCACCGTCAGAGGTCACCAGACTGGACAGGTTGTTATATGCGATTTGTTTGTTATTGTTGCATATGGTTATATTTATGGTTATTTATGGTTATTTATATATATTGGATTGGAGTGTTTGAGTTATGTTAATAAAGGCTGTTATGGCCATTTTACTCCAAAGCAAGGTGTGGGCTCATCTTTCAAGGATAATTGGGATAAGGGGAATGGGGGTGGAGTATAATGGATAACAGGGTGAATGGGAAGGACCTTTAGACTACATTGGTCAAGGGAGGCCTGGAATGGCTGGACTGAAAGGAAGGTAAAGAAGGGCCGGGCATGACAGTGCTGGATAAGGCAGCATAGGTAAGGGTTAAGGTTTAGAAGGAATAGTAGGGGAGGAGTAAAGAGTGAGAGAGGAGAGGGGGGAGGAGCTGGATAAAAGTGTGGAGTGGGCAGAGAAAAGGTGCTGTACGGGGAAGAAGACAGAGAGAGGAGGCAGTTTTCCCACCCTCCCTCCCTAATGTTGGGTTACTGGGGTGTTTTTTCTTTGTTGTTTCTGTTTTTCTTTTTCAGGTGGTGTGAATCGGAGGTCATGACAGCGGTGTGGACGGAAGAGGGTGCTGGTGGTGTTTGTCTGGTGGTCTTTGACGGTGGGTGGTAAATCAGAGGTCATCTGAAAGGGGTGGGGGGCCCATCGCTAGTATGGGTCCCTCCGGTGTATTCCAGAACGTTGGATAGAATACGGTTATGGTTATCACTGTCGGAAGTTGTCTCAGAGCGGTCACAGCTGGAGGCCTGGTTAAGTTAAAATGGGTATCGCAGTGAGTTGGTTGTTTGGTAAAATTATGGGTCACCGTCAGAGATCACCAGACTGGACAGGTTGTTATATGCTATTTGTTTGTTATTGTTGCATATGGTTATATTTATGGTTATTTATGGTTATTTATATATATTGGATTGGAGTGTTTGAGTTATGTTAATAAAGGCTGTTATGGCCATTTTACTCCAAAGCAAGGTGTGGTCTCATCTTTCAAGGATAATTGGGATAAGGGGAATGGGGGTGGAGTATAATGGATAACAGGGTGAATGGGAAGGATCTTTAGACTACACTGGTCAAGGCTTTTTTTCCCAACTGAGGAACAAAACATGGGAAAAAGAGGCTAAAGATTTTCCTGTTGGATGAATAGAAAACGGTATCATTATTTTAAGCAATATTTTCTATTTACTTGGATAAAAGGTAAAGAAAAATATTACATACTGTTTCTTAATAAAATTCCATTTAAAGGAGATTGTACTGATTTTAAACTACAAAAGATAACACAATGAATAATTCGCCCTGAGCAGTAATTGCAATACCAAACCTGGAACCCTCAATATGGAAATGTTGACTTCCATTTTGATGTTCTGTTAATAGGATTGCTTTCTGCAAAGTTTGCTTGCAGTGTACACAAGGTTATCTATGGATATTAGGCCGAATATCCCAATTATTGTAGATATTTACTGCCAAATTCCTGTTGTGGGCACAGTTTCTCAGTATGATATGTGTCCTGACAGATTGTACTCGAGTACACCCAAGTAGATATACAGTTGTGCTCATAGTCAAAAACTACCCAAATGACCCTGATCAAAAGTTTACATACCCTGTTGATTTTGGCCTGATAACATTCACACAAATACACAAAGGGTTTTGAATGGCAATTAAAAGGTAGCCATCCTCACCTGTGATCTGTTTGCTTGTAATTAGTGTGTGTGTATAAAAGGTCAATGCGTTTCTGGACTCCTGACCCTTGCATTTTTCTTCCAGTGCTGCACTAACGTTTATGGATTCTGAGTCATGGGGAAAGCAAAAGAATTATCAAAGGATCTGCAGGAAAAGGCAGTTGAACTGTATAAAACAGAAAAGGGATATACAAAGATATCCAAGGAATTGAGAATGCCAATCAGCAGTGTTCAAGCACTAATCAAGAATTGGAAAATGAGGGGTTCTGTTGAAACCAAACCACGGTCAGGTAGACAAACTAAAATTTCAGCCACAACGGCCAGGAAAATTGTTGGGATGCAAAGAAAAATCCACAAATAACCTCAGGTGAAATACAGGACTCTGAAAACATGCAGTGTGGTTGTTTCAAGATGCACAATAAGGAGGCAGTTTAAGAAAGATGGGCCGCATGGTTGAGTCGCCAGAAGAAAGCTATTATTACTACTATTACTACGCAAGTGCCACAACGTATCCCACTTACAAAAAGCACAGAGACAAGCCTCAAAACTTCTGGCACAAAGTAATTGGGAGTGATGAGACCAAAATTTAGCTTTTTGGCCACAACCATAAATGCTACATTTGGAGAGGAGTCAACAAGGCCTATGTTGAAAGGTACACCATTCCTACTGTGAAAGGTGGATTGCTGATGTTTAGGGATGTGTGAGCTACAAAGGCACAGTAAATTTGGTCAAAGGAACATTTGCATTCGATTGGCTAGGAAGCTGCACATGGGATGTACTTGGACATTCCAACGTGACAATGATCCAAAACACAAGGCCAAGTTGACTTGTCATTGGCTACAGCAGAATAAACTGAAGGTTCTGGAGTGGCCATCTTAGTCTGCTGACCCCAATATCATTGAGCCACTCTGGGGATGTTTCAAAAGTGCAGTTCACGCAAGACAGCCCAAGAATTTCCAGGAACTGGAGGCTTTTTGCAAAGAGGAATGTGCAGCCTTACCATCAGAGAAGATAAAGAGCCTCATCCACAAATACGACAGAAGACTTCAAGCTGTGATTGATGTTAAAAGGGACAATAAACGGTATTAAGAACTGGGGTATGTAAACTTTTTATCAGGGTCATTTGGGTAGTTTCTGCTGCCATTATAATTTAAAAAGAGTAAACACAGTTGAATGATAATAAATGGCTTCAGCCAAACACTAACCATGATTGAAGGAAAAGTTTTTGTGTTATCATTCATATTCTCTGAAAAATGAGAGAATCATAAATTCTGCCAGGGTATGTAAACTTATGAGCACAATTGTACCTGTTATCTCCTTGCAATCACAAATAAGTATAGGTGCAACACAATGGGCTCCCTGCAGCTTTATTGAGTGTTCTTAACACACTGCATATTTTGGGATTTATCTCTGTGCCTATAATTTAACAATTATTTACACATCTGAGCAACAAGATTGCACAATTAAATACCCAATATACACTATATTACCAAAAGTATTGGGGTGCCTGCCTATCAGCAGCCTGTCAAAGTATATGGTAAGCCGCGTACACACGGGCGGACTGTATGGCCTACTTAGTCTGTCATACAATCCGACGGACAGTCCGTCATAGTTTCGAATGAACGGACTTGACCACACACGATCCGTCCAAAGCTTGCGCGATGACGTGTACAGCACGTACGACGGGACTAGAAATAGGAAGTCCAATACACAGCAATGCACCCTTCGGCCGTGTAAATCCTTTCTGAGCATGCGCCATTCTTAGTCCGTCGAACTAGCCTACACACGAGCGGATTGTCCACTGAAACCAAAGTATGACGGACAGAATTACGGAAATTCCGAAATACTTAGTACGCCAGACTGCACGCTGAAAAAGTCAGCTGAAGCCCACACACGAGCGGACTGTCCGCTGAAATGTGTTTCGACGGACTAAGTAGGCCATACAGTCCGCCCGTGTGTACGCGGCCGTAGGCTGCAGCTGGACATGGCTGACCATTGTACCAAGTAGTACCCATGTTTAGGGACAAGTGCAGTGGGGGACAAATGCACGGAAAGCTGGTCTACTTATCTGTCTGTCTATTTATCTAGCCATATACACTATATTGCCAAAAGTATTGGGACACCTGCCTTTACACGCACATGAATTTTAATGGCTTCCCAGTTTTAGTCCGTAGGGTTCAATATTGAGTTGGCCCATCCTTTGCAGCTGTAACAGCTTCAACTCTTCTGGGAAATCTGTCCACAAGATTTAGGAGTGTGTCTATGATAATGTTTGACCATTCTTCCATAAGCGCATTTGTGAAGTCAGGCACTGATGTGGACGAGAAGACCTGGCTCACAGTCTCCGCTCTAATTCATATTCACTTTAAATAAAAGTTAAAGATACAAATAAAAAATAAAAGTTTTTACTTGAATATGATTGGATAAATGAAATTAACCTACTTTCATATTATTGAATGTGCTACTGTAAGTGAACAATTCAACTCAGACCCTTTGATGTCATGTGACACACAATGACACAAAGGGTGACAATGAATAGTAATTCTCCCCAACTGAGAAAAAAAACAAAAAGAATCTTGACACTGATAGCGTAGCTAAAACTATCACAGGTATTTGTAATATAATACCAGCATAAGAACATCTTTATTTTTTTAGATCCTCATCATCATAGACCAATGCTTTAGTGACATCTACAGGCGAAATCCAATCCAAAAAATAAAAGAATAAACATCCTCCCTAACAAGGATCTTCCTGCTTTAAAGTGTAATTCCACTTTTGCAGCCAAGTTTATATTTGCTACATTTTCTCATTCATATAGCAGTGGTTGTACACGCTCACATATACCCAATGAAATGTACAGCCTTACATGATACACAGAGATTAAAAAACTCTTCCTGCATAAGTTTTACATGCATATCTGCTGTCTTCTCCTCCTTACATCCCCTCAAAAAGGGCAGATTCTGTTAAAAACCTTTCTTCATCTGCCAGAAACAGAGGAGGGGGTGGAGAGACTGCAGTTGCACTGTGAAGGAGCTGTTTGTTGGAAAGGTACACAGCCCCCTCCATACAGCAGAAGGACTGAATTCTGAATATACAAGCTGTCTGCTGAGCTCTCTTCCCCCCTACCCCCCCCACCCGTGACACAAATTTTATTCATGTGTTGGGAAAACGTCTCAGATAACAGAGGAACAAAGCACCAGAGAGAAACAACACTTATTGCTTTGGCAAGAGATAAGTAAACACTACAGATATATGTGCTTTGCTCAGATTCCATGACAGAGGTTTACAGCCACTTTAAGAAAATGCTGCCTACATTTTAATTGCTCTTTTGAAAAAAATCCAAAACTGAAGTTTTTCTCTGCTATGCAGAGGAGGATGGGGAGTCAATGTTTACCACAATCAATCCTGTCTGCACGGTGCTGGCAGACCTCACTAACAGTAATAAAATAGTTCTGGATGTCTGTCCTAAAAAAGTGTTAAAGATCCAGAAGCTGAGCTTTTTATATTTCATAGAGTTTATCACACTCTCGGGTTTCTCCTCAAGATTAGGCTATATGATAATCCTTTCTGCAACAGTTGTGGTCATCTACCTGTGAATCCTTTACACCCCCTCTGGCGCTGCCCGGAGGTATTGGGTTGGGGTGATTTCAACCCCTAATAACCTCCTTGGTGTTAACTTAAATGTGGACCCACTCACCTGTATTCTTGGTTATTATGACTCCTCCCTTATGGATGACCACTTATCTTACTAGTTCACTTTTCACTGTTTGCCGGATATTAGCTCAGCTGTAAAATATATATTGGCAAACCCCCCATCTGGCATAGAAGTTAGAACTAAACAGGTGTATCCTATATGAGAAACATCCTCTGTAAATGTTATGCTATGCACAAATTTTTATTCTATTTGGTCCAAATTGACAGATGTGATGTGTTCTCTTCCTGGCTAAACTCATATTGGTCTGGTCCTCCACCTTATACTCCTAGTAAAGTTCATTCATTGTACCCTATCCTGTATTCTGTGCTTGCTGGTGGAAAATGTCTGTGTTTTGAGTTGTATCTTGTTATTTTTCTACTTTTACTGATCCATGTCCTCTTCCTGTTGCAGGAGGCTCCGGTGTTACATAGTGTTGGAACTTACCTGGGTGGATGATATTACTGTCCTTCTCCACATTACAGTATCTGGCTATAAGAACACACTGGCTCGCTGAGGATCTCCTTACCCACACCCTACCTGAGTCTGCACAAGAAAGACGAAGGAGCATGCATGCTCCGAATGTGTGTACGAATCAGCTTCCGCTCTTCAGAGACTTCCTGCTGATGGCTTCCTCCTGCGCCCTCTCCATCTAGTCTGGGACACCAGAAACCACCGGCGCCGCAAAGTCTGATGAAACCGCGATCCACTGATGCCACCCTGGATCTCTAGAACCTATTGGTTGCTTCCTATTGGAATGCCTGCCTTATACCACTTTCTAGTGAGTACATTACCTTTGCATAAAATCTTGTTTTATACATTGCTACATTCAGATAGGCGCTGCTCTTTGTCTTTTTATGACAAGAAAGATGGTGGTGGTGGGCAAGGTGGTGGTCAAAGGTTTGTACTGTGTCTGCCCACCACCTGGCCCCATGTTTTGATGCAGCTCCAGGAAATGACCGAGAGGTTGTTGGGTTGTGTGCAGCCCTTGCTCCCAAAGTGACACTGGTATAGCATGCCTGTGCACACCAACACTGAAGCTGAATTAAACTGTGTTTATGTGTAACCCAATCTTTTTAGAGAACATGGCTGGGTAGGTATGGAGTAGTGCAGCCGTCAAAATGTTCACTTGCCTTTTAGCATTTGGCAAGTGTGGAGAAGGGGCGGACTAGGCTGACAGTTTACTGGCTAATTGTTTATTCCAGAAGCGGTGCAGCCTTTTTTACAGGGCATCAGAGCGGCGCGGAAGGCAATTGACTCCCTGCCCCCCCAGCCACTCTGATGCCCTGTAAAAAAAGGCCACACTGCTTCTGCCAGAAGCAATAAGCCAGGAAACTCAGGAGGAGAGCTGGCCGGATCACACAGAGAGAGGATCTCCCGCTGTAACACAGCTTGGAGCTGAAACGGCCGGCCACTTTCAAACAAAGTCCCGCCTCCTGGACCAGCTCCTATGATAGACAGTACACTGGTCCAATGCCAGGAAATTGAATCAGTGTGCTGTCTATTATGGGAGACAGTCAAGGAGCCGAGTCTTTGTTTGACAGCGGCAGACAGTTCAAATCCAAGCTGTGTCACAGTGGGAGATCCTCTCTCCGTGTGATCCAGCTGGCTCTCCTCCGGATTCCTCCCTGTGATCCCCATGCAGTGTTAGGCTGCACTGATGGGCATTGATAAGGCTGCCCTGATGGCACTAGTAAGCACTGAAAAGGCTGTACTGATGGGTACTGATATTCTGTACTGATGGGTACTGATATTCTGCACTGATGAGCGCTGATAGGCTGCACTGATGGGTGCTGATAAGGCTGCATTGATGGCCACTGATGAGGTGGCATTGCTGGGCACTGATAAGCTGCACTGATGGACAGTGATGCAGCTGCACTGATAAGGCAGCACTGATGGGCACTGATGAGGCTCCACTGATGTGTACTGATATGCTTTATGTTAATAGTTATAGTTGCTGTTGTTAACATTTATTTTTGTAACTTAATTCTGCATAAAACATTTAAAAGTGTTATTTCATGAGATAATTAATTGCGTGTTTAGGGGTGGGATAGGGTAGGGGTTGGGTGGGGCAACTGGTGGCCAATAACTCTTAAGGCCTGGCCAGTAGCTCAGGACTTAAAATGTTGAGCCCTGGAGTAGTGTGAAGGTGGTCAGCATGTGCAGGGCAAATAAATCTGAACTGAAGAAGGTGCTGGGCAGTGAATAAAGTTTTCATTTTGTTACAGACTGGGTCTTACGAGGTACTGTATGACTTTTGCATAATTCGCCATTTGAAATAGAACATGAACTTTTCAATTAAAATTATGAATTTATAAAGTAGTAGAAATCATTAGTTCTTTTATGTACTCAATATGCACAATTTGTGAATATTTTCATAACAGAACAAACTTATAAATGAAATACTCATTATAACCTTTGTGATTACATGTAATTAAAGCGGAGGTCCACCCTAAAGTGGACCTCCGCTCATTGGAACCCTCCCCCCCTCCAGCGCCACAATTGGCACCTTTCAGGGGGGAGGGGGGTGCAGATACCTGTACAGTACAGGTATTGTGCACCCACTTCCGGGATAGCTCTCTGCGGAAAGCTGCGTAGATTACGCCCCTTTCCGCAAGTGCCCCGCTGCCTGCTGGGAAACACACAGATCCCAGAGGCAGCGGGGACCATCCTTATTGCGCAGCGCGATTCGGGCATGCGCAGTAGGGAACCGGGAAATGAAGCCGAAAGGCTCCATTTCCTGATCCCCATACCCAAGATGGCGGCGGCAGCACCCGACAAGACGATCTAGAGATCGGCTTCGGGTGCCGACATCGCGGGCGCGCTGGACAAGTAAGTGTCACTATTTTAAAAGTCAGCAGCTGCAGTATTTGTAGCTGCTGGCTTTTAAAAAAACGCGGAGTCCCGGCGGACTCTCGCATTAAAATTTAAAATTTTCACATTTCACTCATTGAACCCTCCTTATGTCCTCGCAATTGCTGCTGACGTGTTCTGATATCTGAATCAGTATTATGTTCCATTGGGATTCACAATGATTGACAGCTATGTCACTAGCTGACTTACTTAAATTAGATTTTAGCAGGGTCGTTTTTGCAGGGTACCCATCCTATGTTTTTTTCTTACCTTGAGTGGGCAGGAAAAGGATTCATATTTAAATAGAAATGAAATGGTATGTAGTACTGGAATGTAAAGAGAATATGATTGGTTGCCATGGGCAACAAAAAACTGTTCTTTCTTCAGTCACTACTGATCTTGTGGCCCTTTGTTTCTGTGTATGGTCCTGAAAGACTAAGGAAGAAATTTGCGCTAAAAAAAAACTTAATAGATGAACTACTTGAATCTCTAAATAAAACTTTATTTATATAACTTTGTGAGGCACAAAGGATGCAATCATACAAATCAGCTTGTCTCAGACCCCTAAAATATTTTGATTTACAAGTCTGTCTAGTGTATGGACATGAGATGAGCAAATTTGGGAGCTTTTATTTCCCAGAATTTTTAGTTTTTTGTACTCTGAAGTCAAATGAGGAGGCAAATTAATGTAATACTAAAGCTTCATTTTTTTGTGTTCTAAAATAACCAATGTGACATACCCAGCCAGGACAGGGGCTTTTGGAGAGGACTAGGGTTAAGCCTCCTACCCACTGATTATGGCCCATGGAGAGAGCAGATAATTCTATTATGATGGACCATCACTTAATGGACGCTGAGAGCAAGGCTTGGATTACTTCTCTGAATAATGACAATAAACCTTACCTTCTGAGGTGGATGGAAAGATTTAATATTAATCTTGTATAGGTTAATAGTCAGAGGGAAAATGATGGCCTAAGTTGGAGAGGCTCCTTCACTTCTGACAGAAATATTTATCAACCATAATCCCCAAGCGATCTATGAAGATAAATTAATTCCACTGCATCAGACTGCTTGGACATTGTATGTCCTCAGGTGACTTGTCAAGTGGGCAAAATAGACAAATGAGTGTCTCTCCCATTGTGTGCCTCCTAGGTTGCAGTTCCATTGATAAGATAATTGTGATAATTAAGTCACCTATTGTTTCTGTCAATCTGATCATCTCTTGAACAGGTGATTAATATTGTGACCACTGTACCTTGCTATTGAACCATTGTAGGATGTTTATGCTTATGATAATGTGTAATGTACCTTGTATTCAGGGGGGTGGGCTTAGTGCTGAATAGTCTGGGTGGGCACCAAGTCATCTAGGTGGCTAGTTGTTAAATTAACTTAATGTTTATTAGTATATGTTGGCTTTGGTTTAGCTATGTTAATTATATTCCTGTTTACAGTTTGTATAGTTAGGGTAATATTATCAGTAGGGGAATATCCTCCTGTGGGGTATAAAATATGTGCCTGAGGGTCAATAAATAGTAATTCCTTTGGATTTTACCTTACATCTTGTCTGTGTACAATCACTGGTGTAAAAAGGGCTGGTATATTTTTTCTTTATTTTTATTTTTTTCTTTCTTTCCCCTAACCCTGGGAGCAAGTTTGTCTGTTTTTCTTTGTTATAGAATGTTGGGAAGTATAATTATTTTTTTATAATAAATAATTTTAATGTTGTGTTTTTCTATTTTTATAAAAAGCTATAAGCTCCTGATGAAGCGTTGTAGAGAACGCGTAACATGTAGAGCATAATTATTCTTTTTGATCTATATTTATGCCTAAAAAGTCCATCATTTTCAACACTATTTGCTGTGTTTTATAGCAAATCTAAATATTGGGACGTGACATGTGTTTTATGCAATGTATCCCCAGGACCACCCTGTGGTAGATACATACCAAATTTTTGCTCTTGGTCTGCTCAGAATGGTTTGAAGGGCAGGAGGCACTGTTTGGCCAAAGGAAGCACCTAAGTGGGGTGCCAAGTGGTGCCGTCACAACAAACATGTTATACTCACCTGCTCTGTGAAGTGATTTTGCCCAGAGCAGCCCGGATCTTCCTCTTCTGGGGTCCCACACTGGTGCTTCTGGTCCCTCCCGCCTGCTGTGGGGGCACCTAAACAAGCATGCTCTCGAGCTGCGGCTTTGTGTCCATTCACACATGGAGCTCTGGCTTGGCCCCACCCCCTCCATCTCCTTATTGGTTCATTGAATGTGATTGACTAGAGCAGAAGCCAATGGCTCCTTCTGCTGCCAAAAGCCAAATCAGGAGTGCGAGTCCCCGGAGAGCCAAGACTCTAGTGGACATCGCTAGATTGAGAGGGGGTTCAGGTAAGTATTGGGGGGCTTGGGGGCTGCTGTACACGTTTTAGCGTAGAATGCATGAAGGTAAACAACCTTGTGCCTTTACAACCACTTTAAAGTGATTTTTTTTATGTAGTTTTTTTGCGACAGCACACAAATAACAATCAAAATAACACAAAAAAGGAAGAAAAACAAATAGAAAGAACACTAAATGAATTAAACAATACCACCTTAAATACATTCCTTCCACACATATACTGTATACACCCTACAAATAAAAGAAAACATAAATTATTATTTTTTCTATTTAGCTAATGTCTCCTTAGCAGTTTAATGAGTAAAGTTGAGTTAAATTGTTAATGTCACAGCAAAACCACCAAAATGAATCTGTTCTACCCCTGTACTAACCACTGAGGCCACATCATGCAAAGATTCCTTTTGTATACCTACAGTGCTGTAAAAAAGTATTTGCCCCTTTCTGATTATTTTTTTGCATATTTCTCACACTTAGATTGAGAGCAAACAAATTTTAATATTACATAAAGATAACCCGAGTAAATCCAAGATACGTTTTTTCAATTATTATTTCATTTATTAAGGTAAAAAAGCTGTTCAAACCTGCCTGACCCTATGCGAAAAAGTAATTGCCCCCTCCCATGCTAAATCATGAATGAACAATGATTAACCAGAACTTTTTGGAAAGCTGAGTTAAATTTCACTTGCCTCTCCCAGGACTAATTACTACCAGACCTGTTCAATGAAGCAAGCTAACAGATCACAAAAAGCCACACATCATGTCCCATGCTAAAAAAATCAAGAACAGATTAGAAACAAACATGTATTGGTCTAGGAAGGGTTTCAAAGCCATTTCCAACTCCAGTGAACCATGGGGAGAGCCATTATCCACAAATGGAGATAACTTGGAACAGTGATGAACCTTCCCAGGAGTGGCCGGGCCTACAAAAATGACTCCAGGAGCATGATGACGACTCATCACACAACATCAGAACAACATCTAAAGAACTGCAGGCCTCACTCAGGTAAGATCAGTGTTCATAATTCAACAATAAGAAAGAGACGGAAAAAATGGCATTCATGGGAGAGTTCCAAGGCCAAAGCCACTGCTAACCAAAGAGAACACTAAGGCTCATCTCACATTTACCAAAAAACATCTTGATTATCCCCCCGACTTTTAGGCAAATATTCTGCGGACCGAGCAGACAAAAATGTAACTTTTTGGAAGGTATGCGTCCCGTTACATCTGACATAAAATGAATATAGCATTTCATAGCAAGAACATCATACCAACAGTCAGACATGGTGGTGGTAGCGTGATGGTCTGGGGTTGTTTTGCAGCTTCAGGACCTGGACAACTTACCATAAATTATGGAAACATGAATTCTGAGCTCTATCAGAAAGGAGAATATATCCGGCCATCAGTTCGTGACCTCAGGCTCAAGTGCACTTGGGTTATGCAGCAGGACCATGATCCGAAACACAACAAGTCCACTTCCAAATAGTTCAAAGGAATATTTAGGTTTTGGAGTGGCCTAGTCAATGCTCAGACTTAAATCCAATTGAGATGCTGGATCATGACCTTACACAGGCCGTTCAGGCTGGAAAACCCTCCAATGTGGCTGAATTAAAACAATTCTGCAAAGAAAAATTGCTCCACAGCCATGTGAAAGACTCATTGGCAGTTATCGCAAAACGCTTAATTGCAGTTGTTGCCGCTAAGGGTGGCACTACCGGGTATTAAGTTTAGGGGCGATTTATTTTTCACATAAAGCCAGGCAGATTTGGACAGCTTTTTTGCCTTAATAAAGGAAACCATCATTTAAAAACTGCATTTTGTATTTACTCGGGTTATCTTTGTGTAATAACAAAATTGTTTGATGATCTCAGTCATTTAAGTGCGACAAATATGCAAAAAAAAAAAAATCTGAAACAGGGCAAATACTTTTTCACACAACTGTAGCTCATGTTGTACAGGATGGTTAAATATGACTTTGCAGTTTAATATGTACCAAAAGTTAGACCCACTGTGCTCTGTAATGTATAATAGATCTGGTCTGGTACACCTCCATCTCCTTCTCTGCAATACAAGTCGGTACAAGGACACCTCTGATAAAGGATGGAGCTATCTATAACAGTATAGGTATTTTGAGGCATTTGCTACAAAAATCAGTTGCAAATCATAACATGCTGGGGTTTAGGACTATAATAAAGACTTAAGTAGTATTAGAGCTTTAGGCCCAGTTCACACCTGCTCTGCGTGATGCGGTTTGCTGCGTAATTTATCATGCGACAATTGTGACAGAACTGCACCCACGTTTAAGTGCCATCGAAAACGAACGGCACATGAACAAGCGTGGTGTCATTTGTCAGTTTTTTGTCAGCATTTTGGGATTGTGGGCAGAATTGCGGCAATTCTGCCCGTGATCGAAAATGCCCAGGTGTGAATGGGCCTCAGTGTTGAGCACAATAAAACATTCCCCAGTAAACTATTTGTTAAAATCTTGGTCCAGTACTTGTCTCTCAATGCTGTTTCCCTGAGGCGGGAGAGTGCCATTCCATCCTAGACTATGGGGCTGTGTGTTTCTATTGACACACACAGTGTAGGGAGACAAAACTCTAGTCCCTGCATGCAAGGGTGGCTCCATAGGATGCTACAAAACAAAGTAGGCACGCTGAAACAGGCAACCTGGGGCAGTGCTTATGGTGCTAGCTTAAACAGGTACATAGGGAATAATTAAAAGATGAAGAAGTGAATAAATCAGCCGATGAAAGTGCTTAACTACTTGCTAACCACCCCATAGCACATTTACTGTTATGCCCCATACACATGGTCGGAAATCCCGATGGAAAAAGTCTGATCGGATTATGGTGTCGGAAAATCCGATCGTGTGTGGGCTCTATCGGACTTTTTCTGTCAGAATTTCTGACGGAAAAAGCTGGATTTAACATTTTCCAACAACAAAATTGGATCAGACTTTTTCCAATCGAGTGTAGAGAATTCCGATGCACAAAATTGCCACTCATGCTCAGAAAAAAATTGGAGACGAAAGCTACTGGCCTCTACGTAGTCCCGTCCTCCATTACGAACGCCACCTCGTTCTGAACGATCGGATTTTCCAACAACTTTGTGCGACCATGTGTATGCAAGACTAGTTTCTGCCAAAATCCGTCGGGAAAAAAATCTGACGGATTTTGTCGACGGAATGTCCAACCATGTGTATGGGGCATTACAGGGCGGGCGCACTGCACAGGATCATGTATTTTATATATATATATATATATATATATATATATATATATATATATATATATATATATATATATATATATATATATATATATAATATATGTATGTGTGTGTGTGTGTGTGATCCTGCACTTCCAGGTATCGGGCGCAAATGTGCACTGCCAGCGGCTCGCTCCCGCTGTGATTCTACACTGCAAGAGATGACCAGCGGGACCCAATGTCCACCGGCACCCGCTGATCATTCTGTATGTAGACAAAACAGTGATCTGCCTATATAAAAAAGGCAGATCGCCATTCTGTCAGTACAGAAGACATAAATCTTGTGTTCCTGTAAAGCAGGGACACGGATCCATGCCTTCTACTAGTAAAAGCACCTCCTAGGCACACAGTCAACCCTTTAATCACCCCTGATAATAACCCCTTCCCTGTCAAAGTCATTAGTACAGTGACAGTACATGTTTTCAGCACTGATCACTGTAAGAAAGTCACTGGTCTTCAAAAAAGTGTCAGTTAGTGTCTAATTTGTCCGCTGCAATATCACAGTCTCGCTGTAAGTCACTAATCGCCATCATTATTAGTATAAAAAGAAATAAGTTAAAATTCCATAAATATATCCCATAGTTTGTAGACACAACAACTTTTATGCAAACTGATCAATATATGCTTATTGGGATTGTAGCAGAATACATATTGGCCTAAATTAATGAAGAAATTAGATTTTTTAAATGTTGTTAGTGGATATGTTTTATAGCAGGAAGAAAAAAAAATATTGTTTTTTACTTATTTTTTCCTTTTCAAAATGATTGTTCTCTTTTTGTTTCTAGCACAAAAAATAGGATTTTTGTACTCACCGTAAAATCCTTTTCTCTGAAGTTTATTGAGAAACACAGCTCCAGTAATCTTGACGGTAGGGCTATTACGCCACCTTCAGGAGAGGACTAGGCAGAAAATGTAATACATGTGAAAAAACTGAACTTTACAGTTCTGCCCAGGGGGTGGTCCCTCTGGTAATAAGTACGTCAACAAGTAGTATAACATAAATCAATAGGAGGGGAGGGTGCTGTGTTCTTTCAATGAACTTCAGAGAAAAGGATTTTACGGCGAGTACAAAAATCCTATTTTCTCTTTCGTTCATTGACGGACACAGCTCCAGTAATCTTGACCGTAGGGATGTCCCCAAGCAGTTTCATAAGGAGGGGTGGGAACAGCAATAAAACTTCACCCACAACCAATGGTGCTCCCTAACAGGGAAGTCACCATCTTAAAGAGGAAGTAAACCCTGATGGGTTTACTTCCTCTTTTTTTCCCTGCAAAGGTAAAGCATAATGGACTACTATGCATCGCATAGTAGCTCATTATGTGTCACTTACCTGACACAGGAGCCAGCGAAGTCGCCGCTGATCCCTGTAGTCCGCCGCATCCATGTTGCTGGTGGCGTCTCGCAGCTCCGACGAATCACAGCGGCGAAGCCGCGATGACGTCACTCCCGCGCATGCGCACGGGAGTCGCGTCTCGCAGCTCCGCCGCTGCCACTCGGCGAAGCCGCGATGACGTCACTCCCGCGCATGCGCACGGGAGTCGACAAATTAGGCAAATCCATTCATGGATTTGCCGCATTTAGTGCGCCTGCGCGCCGCTGTCTACGGCGCATGCGCCGTAGACAGCGGTGCCCATTTTCGGGCAAATATCTCCTAAACCATATAGGTTTAGGAGATATTGCTTGGACCTACAGGTAAGCCTTAATCTAGGCTTACCTGTAGGTTCAAGTTGTTTGGAAGGGTTTACTTCCTCTTTAACTAACCGCATTAGAACTTGCGGTCAACAAATTCAACAGTGCATTAATACTCAAAAGTAACTGTTCTTTTAAAACAGAGGAAAGAGTGCAGAATTGCAAAATTACACAGCTGCCTGCAAAACTTTGCGGCCAAAGCATGCATCCGAAGATGCGCTTACATCCACTTTGTAGAATTTGATAAAAGTGTGAACGGATGACCAAGTTGCCGCCTTACACACTTGAGCGACTGACGCTTGATGTCGGAAAACCCAAGAGGTTCCAATTGCCCTGGTGGAATGGGCCATGACAGGATAGGGGGGCACCTGCCCCGTCAAGGCGTAGGCCTGAACCACAATCTATCTGATCCACCTGGAAATGGTGGCCAACGAGACCGCCATACCTTTTTTCGGACCAGCTACCCAAACAAACAGAGACTTTTGAAAGGGAGCCGTGGCAGACAAATATACCCTTAGAGCCCGGACCATGTCCGAGGAATGAAGGGCCACCTCCTTAGGATATGTCGGTTTAGGACACAGAGATGGTAACACAATGTTTTCATTGATGTGAAACGCCAAAACCACCTTCAGCAGAAAAGAAGGTTGCGGAAGCAACACCACCTTATCCTTATGGATAACCAGATAGGGTGACTTGCAAGACAAGGCCAGTTCCGAAACCCTCCTGGTGATGTAATGGCCACTAGGAAGACCACTTTCTGGGAAAGAGTCAACAAGGGAATTTCCCTGATGTTCCCAAATGGCAGTTTCTGAAGCGCCGATAGCACCAGGTTCAGATCCCACGGAGGCAAAGATGGACACACCAGAGGGACTACATGCCGGACCCCTTGAATAAAAGTGCTCACTAGAGAGTGAAGCGCCAGGGGTCATTGGAAGAAAACTGCCAAAGCTGATATTTGTCCCTTAATGGTGCTTAAAGCCAATTTCTGGTATACTCCTCGCTCTAGGAATAGGTACGCCGACGCCACCCCTTCTCCTCACACATGGAGATGTAGGCCTTCCAGGTATGATGGTATATCTTTTCGTGCCCTCAACATAGTTGAAATCACAGAGTCCAACAGGCCCCGGTTCCTTAGCACCTGGCTCTCAACAGCCATGCCATTAAAACCAGCGATAGTAAAGCAGGATGGAGAATCGGTCCTTGACACAGAAGGTCTTCTCGCAACGGTAGTCACCAGGGAGCGTCCGCAACCAGGCGTACTAGGTCGGTGTACCAGGGATGCCGAGGCCAATTTGGGGCAATCAGTATCACTGGAATCCCCTCGGCCTCCACTCTGCGGAGCAGACGTGGTAACAGTTTTAGCGGTGGAAAGGCATAGATCAGTTGATACTGACCCCATGGAGCCACCAGCGCATCTGACGCATCTGCCCAAGGATCTCTTGTCCTGGTTACGAATCTCGGCACCTTCCGATTGAGACGGGAGGCAGGAGATCCACATCTGGTGTGCCCCACCGCAGGCACAGCAGCCTAAACACCTCCGGATGCTCTGAAAACAGGTAAAGAATGACTTATTTTTATAAGCCACAGAGGCATACAGGATTATAAAACGGCGGGGGGGGGGGGGGGGGGGGGGGTGAGGACGACAGCCATTATAAACTGTGGTCAGTTTACAGAGAGGAGGGCAGAACAAGTCAGGAACAGCCAGGTATTTCAGGTGATAGAAGGGACTAAATTACACAGCACAAGCACTGTGCTGTACAAAATGCTTTAAAGGAAAAGGTTTAATATTTTTTTTTAGGGTAACAAACACTTTAAGAACAGAACGGCCGAAAAACAAAAAAGTATAATGCTAATAGCCACATTAATACTGATTTTGCTTGTCAGACTTCTAAAATAGGAACGGGGTTCTCCATTGTCATCTCTAGACCACCAGCAAATGTCTGACATCATAACACAATATCTGAGATTGATCAGAGGATTGAGAGCTATAACCCATAGAGCTTAATCAACCAAGCATCACTGGGAGTGGGAACTGAGGTATGGCCATCAACATGCACCAGAATTGAAGAAATGTTGTCTGTGATACCCATTGCCATTGCCAGTGACCCAATCACTTTTACAGACCAATATTTAAAGTAAATCTGTACAGAATAAAATGCTGATGCTGCCAATGCTGAGCTTCTGGCCTTTTAAAAATCATAGTTACCTCAATGTCTTTGGTTTTTGTACCTAGTTTCACTAATCCTGAACAAGAATACAGCAGCACACGTATGAGTGAACTCAAAACTCTGATCTGCATACTTCTTCTGGATCAATGACTCAGAAAATAATAAACCAAACGGATTAGCATGACAGGCAGGCAACTGTATTTTCAGATGAAGAGGCAAGCAGTGGCAGATTCCCATATTTCCATATTCCAACATGAAGAAAGGTGTTATTGGTTGCTAACATTAAAATGCAGAATGATCCTTAAGGCATTTTTTAATGATCAGACCCTGCCTTTTTTCATGAGCAAATGTTTTCATTATTCTCGGAGAAGAGGTTTATGTGCAAGTAAATTTATGTTATCCTGGAGTGACATCTAGTGGCAGATTTTGAATTTGCAAAACCCAAATTGGAGGTCCAGGAATAGTGATGGACGAACTTCCGACGGGACGTTTCGCGAACGCGAAACGCGAACGGACACAAACGTTCGCGAAAACGACCGTTCGCCGCGGGCTCCATTGACTTCAATGGGAGGCGAATTTCGCAAACCTTTAGGTCGAATTTGCGGCCACGGGGTAATTATTAGGGGGTAGCACGTAGTCCCACCACCTGGACAATAGCATAATACATGTATGAGGTGAATTTGGGATCGATAACTACAAGCATTTTTTTTTTATTTGGGAAATTGTTCTGACAATTCAGGACTATGGAGCTAATGAAGGCAATGGAGGAGAGGGAAGGTCAGGGACCAGGGTAGGCAAACAAGAGGGTGCAGGAGATACAGAGCACTGACAGCAGCACCGTAATACAGAGCACTGACATCAGCACCGTGACATACAGCGCTGACAGCAGCTCCGTGACATACAGCGCTGACAGCAGCTCCGTGACATACAGCGCTGACAGCAGCTCCGTGACATACAGCGCTGACAGCAGCTCCGTGACATACAGCGCTGACAGCAGCTCCGTGACATACAGCGCTGACAGCAGCACCGTGACATACAGCGCTGACAGCAGCTCCGTGACATACAGCGCTGACAGCAGCTCCGTGACATACAGCGCTGACAGCAGCTCCGTGACATACAGCACTGACAGCAGCTCCGTGACATACAGCGCTGACAGCAGCTCCGTGACATACAGCGCTGACAGCAGCACCGTGACATACAGCGCTGACAGCAGCTCCGTGACATACAGCGCTGACAGCAGCTCCGTGACATACAGCGCTGACAGCAGCTCCGTGACATACAGCGCTGACAGCAGCTCCGTGACATACAGCGCTGACAGCAGCTCCGTGACATACAGCGCTGACAGCAGCTCCGTGACATACAGCGCTGACAGCAGCTCCGTGACATACAGCGCTGACAGCAGCTCCGTGACATACAGCGCTGACAGCAGCTCCGTGACATACAGCGCTGACAGCAGCTCCGTGACATACAGCGCTGACAGCAGCACCGTAAGCAGCCCCAGGAGGAAGTCAGCACAGCACAGGGATGGTGTGATCCCCTCATAATAAGAACCCCCAGGAGGAAGTCAGCACAGCACAGGGATGGTGGGAGCCCCTCATAATAAGAACACCCAGGAGGAAGTCAGCACAGCACAGGGATGGTGGGAACCCCTCATAATAAGCAGCCCCAGTAGAAATATGACACCGCTCAACCTCTTCAAAGAGGAGGGTAGGGGCATATAGTACGGTGTGCTTTTTTGGGTCAGGGAAGTGAGCCAAATGAATTAAGAAGGTCTGTGTGCTTGATTCCAAAAATTGTTTATAGACATATACATGGTCTACTGATCACATGTGTTGAATTCCTCCGAGATCCATGCCTCATTCATTTTTAGAAATGTGAGGTAGTTAACACTGTGGTGAGCTAGGCGAGTACGCTTATCGGTCACAATCCCCCCTGCTGCGCTGAACGTCCTTTCGGACAGGACACTGGATGAGGGGCAAGCCAACAGTTCGATTGCAAATTGGGCAAGCTCTGGCCAGAGGTCAAGCCTGCCCACCCAGTAGTCTAGGGGTTCATCACTCCTCAGAGCGTCCACATCGGCCGTTAACCCAATGTAGTCGGACACCTGACGGTCTAGGCGTTCCCTGATGCTGGATCCGGATGACACCTGTCGATGGGTCGGCTGAAAGAATGACCTCATATCCGAAGTCACCAACACATCTTCAAACCGGCCTCTTCTTGCAGGCGCTGTTGGATTGGTACCCGCAAATCCTTCTCTGGGAGTGGGAATTGCTCCTCTGCCAGCGCACACAAAAGCAGAATGCAGCATTTCTCGAAGCAAGGCCTGGAAGTGCTGCATTCTGACAGCCCTCTGCGACGGCGGTAACATTTCCGCCATTTTGTGTTTGTACCGGGGGTCTAAGTACGTTGCCACCCAGTACTGGTCCTTGACCCTCATGCTTTTTATACGGGGGTCCCTATTAAAACACTGGAGCATGAAGGCCCCCATTTGCACTAAAGTGGAAGCGGTGTGGTGGCCTGGCTCCTGCTCATCATCCAGGATAATGTCGTCCTCTTCATTCTCCTCTCCCCATCCTCGCACAACAGGGATCCCAGAAAGGTTTAAAGCATGCTCTTCTTGCTCCTGCTCATCCGCCCCGGCACCATCCTCCTCTGACTCCTCATCAGACTCCTGTTGTTGACTTGTCTCAGATAGAGTAGCCCCCCCTGGGAATTCATCCAGCATTGCGACTTCCTCATCTTCCCGCTCCTGCTCCTCCACAGCCTGATCAATGACACGACGCAATGCACGCTCCAGAAAGAAGGCATAAGGTACCATGTCACTGATGGCGCCATGGCTGCGACTGACCAGTTTGGTGATCTCCTCAAATGGCCGCAGAAGTCTGCATGTGTCGCGCATGAGCAGCCACTGGCGCGGTGAAAAAAAACCCAGCTCCCCAGAACCGTTTCTTTCGCAGAGTTCATACAGGTAGACGTTAACTGCACGTTTCTGCTGGAGCAGCCTATCAAGCATATAGAAGGTTGAGTTCCATCGCGTCGGGCAATCGCAAATAAGACGTCTGACCGGCAGATGGTGTCGCCGCTGAATGTCAGCAAGGCGAGCCATGGCCGTGTAAGATCTTCTGAAATGGGCCGAGATTTTCCTTGCCTGCCGCAAGATGTCCTGGACCCCAGGGTATTTGACAAGGAATCGCTGCACGACCAAGTTTAAGACGTGTGCCATGCACGGCACGTGCGTGATTTTGCCCTGTTTCAATGCGCTAAGCAGATTGGCACCGTTGTCACACACCACTTTACCAACTGTCAAATTGAGCGGTGTTAGCCACTCATCTGCCTGTGAACGCAAAGCTGAAAGGAGTGCCGGGCCAGTGTGGCTCTTTGCTTCCAGGCACAACAGACGCAGCACGGCATGGCAACGTCTCACCTGGCATGTGGAATAGGTTCTGGGGAGCTTGGGCGGTGCAGTGGAAGAGACGCTAGCAGCGGAAAAGGAGGAGGCAGCTGAGGAGGAGAGGGAGGAGGATGGAGTAGGAGGAGGAGAAGAAGAGTCAGGCCTGCATGCAATCCGTGGCGGTAAAACCAAATCTACACGGGTGCCACGGGTTACATGCTTGACGGCCGTCAGAAGGTTCACCCAGTGGGCAGTAAAACTGATATACCTTCCCTGCCCGTGTTTGCTAGACCACGTGTCTGTGGTCAGATGTATCTTGGCACCGACACTGTGTGCCAGAGATACATTCACTTGCCGCTGAACATGGCCATATAGCTCTGGGATGCCCTTCTCTGAGAAATACTTCCTTCCTGGGACCTTCCATTGTGGTGTTCCAATGGCCACAAATTTGCGAAAGGCCTCCGAGTCCACCAGTTTATATGGCAGTAGTTGGCGGGCTATGAGTTCTGACAAGCCAGCCGCCAACCGTTGGGCAAGAGGGTTATCCGGCGTCATCATTTTTTTACGCTCAAACATTAGGCCCACGGAAGCCTGCCTTTTTGCAGAAAAATGTGAGCTTGGCGTGATGGAAGGTGGAGTGGAGGACAATTGTGAGGAGAGAGGAGAAGGAGAAGTAGAAGACGAGGCTGGACGGTGAGAGCCTGCAGTGTGGCTTTGTGTGTTCCGTTGCTCCCACTGGGCTCGGTGATGGCTGCTCATGTGCCTTCTTAAGGCGGTCGTCCCTAGGTGAGTATTGGGCTTACCGCGACTAACGCGTTGACTGCAAAGATTGCAGATGGCAACGCTATTGTCAGCAGCGGACACGTTAAAAAAAGCCCACACTGCGGAGCCATGTGCCGGTGTCCTGGGAGCGCCAGATGTGACCGTACATGGTCGATGACTCGCTCCTGATACATTTGCAGTCTGCTTTGTCCCTGCTGTGCAATGTAAGTCATTGCTGCTTCTCCTCCCTATCTGCTGGTCCATATCTCCCTCTGAACTCCCCTCCTCTTCCTCTCTTGTGGGCACCCACGTGACATCACTAGACACGTCATCATCAACGTCACCTTCCCCACCGCTATAAGTAGAGTAGGCAGCAACACCGGGGACCAACCTCCTCCTTGGGCTGATCTGGGTACTGGCGTCAGACTGCTGAGTAGCGCTTGTTGCTACCTCCTCTTCCTGATCCAATACCAAGAGTGGCTGCGCATCAGAAATGTCCTCTTGATATGGATCGGAAAATAATTCCAGTGACTCAAGCGGAAGGTATGTGGTGGTGGTGGTGGTGGTCGTGTTGTTGGTGGTAGTGTCTTTGGGGGTGCACATAGCAGAGAGTGAAGAAGAGGGTGCAGATCGAGAGGATGAGGAGGGTGCAGAAGAGTAAGGCTGAGCGAGCCACTCAACCAAGTCTGGTGCATCCTTTAAAGTAATTGAACGCACCTTCTGCAACTTCCCACTTTGGCTCAAGCCTGTTGCTCCTGCCCTACCCCTACCACCCCTGCGGAAGGGCCTGCCTCTTCCTCTGCATGTCATTTTTTAAATGACCCTGTGACAAAACTCTTAGTCCCTATACCGCTGAAGGACTGCTGCAGTATAGGTGAGCGGTCAGCAGTGGTGCACGTCAACCCTATCTATTGTGGACCTATAGCGGTCCTTACAGAACAGCAGACTGTACCGCACTCAAGCCTATGTACCGTAGCACCCTATACCAAGTTACCAGTCCTTATAAGAACTTTTGTGGACCAAGCAGGTTGTGTATTAGTGTTTAGCAGACTGTACGTCAGTCCCTATACCGCTGAAGGACTGCTGCAGTATAGGGCAGCGGTCAGCAGTGGTGCACGTCAACCCTATCTATTGTGGACCGATAGCGGTCCTTACAGAACAGCAGACTGTACCGCACTCAAGCCTATGTACCGTAGCACCCTATACCAAGTTACCAGTCCTTATAAGAACTTTTGTGGACCAAGCAGGTTGTGTATTAGTGTTTAGCAGACTGTACGTCAGTCCCTATACCGCTGAAGGACTGCTGCAGTATAGGGCAGCGGTCAGCAGTGGTGCACGTCAACCCTATCTATTGTGGACCGATAGCGGTCCTTACAGAACAGCAGACTGTACCGCACTCAAGCCTATGTACCGTAGCACCCTATACCAAGTTACCAGTCCTTATAAGAACTTTTGTGGAACAAGCAGGTTGTGTGTTAGTGATTAGCAGACTGTACGTCAGTCCCTATACCGCTGAAGGACTGCTGCAGTATAGGTGAGCGGTCAGCAGTGGTGCACGTCAACCCTATCTATTGTGGACCGATAGCGGTCCTTACAGAACAGCAGACTGTACCGCACTCAAGCCTATGTACCGTAGCACCCTATACCAAGTTACCAGTCCTTATAAGAACTTTTGTGGACCAAGCAGGTTGTGTATTAGTGTTTAGCAGACTGTACGTCAGTCCCTATACCGCTGAAGGACTGCTGCAGTATAGGGCAGCGGTCAGCAGTGGTGCACGTCAACCCTATCTATTGTGGACCGATAGCGGTCCTTACAGAACAGCAGACTGTACCGCACTCAAGCCTATGTACCGTAGCACCCTATACCAAGTTACCAGTCCTTATAAGAACTTTTGTGGAACAAGCAGGTTGTGTGTTAGTGATTAGCAGACTGTACGTCAGTCCCTATACCGCTGAAGGACTGCTGCAGTATAGGTGAGCGGTCAGCAGTGGTGCACGTCAACCCTATCTATTGTGGACCGATAGCGGTCCTTACAGAACAGCAGACTGTACCGCACTCAAGCCTATGTACCGTAGCACCCTATACCAAGTTACCAGTCCTTATAAGAACTTTTGTGGACCAAGCAGGTTGTGTATTAGTGTTTAGCAGACTGTACGTCAGTCCCTATACCGCTGAAGGACTGCTGCAGTATAGGGCAGCGGTCAGCAGTGGTGCACGTCAACCCTATCTATTGTGGACCGATAGCGGTCCTTACAGAACAGCAGACTGTACCGCACTCAAGCCTATGTACCGTAGCACCCTATACCAAGTTACCAGTCCTTATAAGAACTTTTGTGGACCAAGCAGGTTGTGTGTTAGTGTTTAGCAGACTGTACGTCAGTCCCTATACCGCTGAAGGACTGCTGCAGTATAGGGCAGCGGTCAGCAGTGGTGCACGTCAACCCTATCTATTGTGGACCGATAGCGGTCCTTACAGAACAGCAGACTGTACCGCACTCAAGCCTATGTACCGTAGCACCCTATACCAAGTTACCAGTCCTTATAAGAACTTTTGTGGAACAAGCAGGTTGTGTGTTAGTGATTAGCAGACTGTACGTCAGTCCCTATACCGCTGAAGGACTGCTGCAGTATAGGTGAGCGGTCAGCAGTGGTGCACGTCAACCCTATCTATTGTGGACCGATAGCGGTCCTTACAGAACAGCAGACTGTACCGCACTCAAGCCTATGTACCGTAGCACCCTATACCAAGTTACCAGTCCTTATAAGAACTTTTGTGGACCAAGCAGGTTGTGTATTAGTGTTTAGCAGACTGTACGTCAGTCCCTATACCGCTGAAGGACTGCTGCAGTATAGGGCAGCGGTCAGCAGTGGTGCACGTCAACCCTATCTATTGTGGACCGATAGCGGTCCTTACAGAACAGCAGACTGTACCGCACTCAAGCCTATGTACCGTAGCACCCTATACCAAGTTACCAGTCCTTATAAGAACTTTTGTGGACCAAGCAGGTTGTGTATTAGTGTTTAGCAGACTGTACGTCAGTCCCTATACCGCTGAAGGACTGCTGCAGTATAGGGCAGCGGTCAGCAGTGGTGCACGTCAACCCTATCTATTGTGGACCGATAGCGGTCCTTACAGAACAGCAGACTGTACCGCACTCAAGCCTATGTACCGTAGCACCCTATACCAAGTTACCAGTCCTTATAAGAACTTTTGTGGACCAAGCAGGTTGTGTATTAGTGTTTAGCAGACTGTACGTCAGTCCCTATACCGCTGAAGGACTGCTGCAGTATAGGGCAGCGGTCAGCAGTGGTGCACGTCAACCCTATCTATTGTGGACCGATAGCGGTCCTTACAGAACAGCAGACTGTACCGCACTCAAGCCTATGTACCGTAGCACCCTATACCAAGTTACCAGTCCTTATAAGAACTTTTGTGGAACAAGCAGGTTGTGTGTTAGTGATTAGCAGACTGTACGTCAGTCCCTATACCGCTGAAGGACTGCTGCAGTATAGGTGAGCGGTCAGCAGTGGTGCACGTCAACCCTATCTATTGTGGACCGATAGCGGTCCTTACAGAACAGCAGACTGTACCGCACTCAAGCCTATGTACCGTAGCACCCTATACCAAGTTACCAGTCCTTATAAGAACTTTTGTGGACCAAGCAGGTTGTGTATTAGTGTTTAGCAGACTGTACGTCAGTCCCTATACCGCTGAAGGACTGCTGCAGTATAGGGCAGCGGTCAGCAGTGGTGCACGTCAACCCTATCTATTGTGGACCGATAGCGGTCCTTACAGAACAGCAGACTGTACCGCACTCAAGCCTATGTACCGTAGCACCCTATACCAAGTTACCAGTCCTTATAAGAACTTTTGTGGAACAAGCAGGTTGTGTGTTAGTGATTAGCAGACTGTACGTCAGTCCCTATACCGCTGAAGGACTGCTGCAGTATAGGTGAGCGGTCAGCAGTGGTGCACGTCAACCCTATCTATTGTGGACCGATAGCGGTCCTTACAGAACAGCAGACTGTACCGCACTCAAGCCTATGTACCGTAGCACCCTATACCAAGTTACCAGTCCTTATAAGAACTTTTGTGGACCAAGCAGGTTGTGTATTAGTGTTTAGCAGACTGTACGTCAGTCCCTATACCGCTGAAGGACTGCTGCAGTATAGGGCAGCGGTCAGCAGTGGTGCACGTCAACCCTATCTATTGTGGACCGATAGCGGTCCTTACAGAACAGCAGACTGTACCGCACTCAAGCCTATGTACCGTAGCACCCTATACCAAGTTACCAGTCCTTATAAGAACTTTTGTGGACCAAGCAGGTTGTGTGTTAGTGTTTAGCAGACTGTACGTCAGTCCCTATACCGCTGAAGGACTGCTGCAGTATAGGGCAGCGGTCAGCAGTGGTGCACGTCAACCCTATCTATTGTGGACCGATAGCGGTCCTTACAGAACAGCAGACTGTACCGCACTCAAGCCTATGTACCGTAGCACCCTATACCAAGTTACCAGTCCTTATAAGAACTTTTGTGGAACAAGCAGGTTGTGTGTTAGTGATTAGCAGACTGTACGTCAGTCCCTATACCGCTGAAGGACTGCTGCAGTATAGGTGAGCGGTCAGCAGTGGTGCACGTCAACCCTATCTATTGTGGACCGATAGCGGTCCTTACAGAACAGCAGACTGTACCGCACTCAAGCCTATGTACCGTAGCACCCTATACCAAGTTACCAGTCCTTATAAGAACTTTTGTGGACCAAGCAGGTTGTGTATTAGTGTTTAGCAGACTGTACGTCAGTCCCTATACCGCTGAAGGACTGCTGCAGTATAGGGCAGCGGTCAGCAGTGGTGCACGTCAACCCTATCTATTGTGGACCGATAGCGGTCCTTACAGAACAGCAGACTGTACCGCACTCAAGCCTATGTACCGTAGCACCCTATACCAAGTTACCAGTCCTTATAAGAACTTTTGTGGACCAAGCAGGTTGTGTATTAGTGTTTAGCAGACTGTACGTCAGTCCCTATACCGCTGAAGGACTGCTGCAGTATAGGGCAGCGGTCAGCAGTGGTGCACGTCAACCCTATCTATTGTGGACCGATAGCGGTCCTTACAGAACAGCAGACTGTACCGCACTCAAGCCTATGTACCGTAGCACCCTATACCAAGTTACCAGTCCTTATAAGAACTTTTGTGGACCAAGCAGGTTGTGTATTAGTGTTTAGCAGACTGTACGTCAGTCCCTATACCGCTGAAGGACTGCTGCAGTATAGGGCAGCGGTCAGCAGTGGTGCACGTCAACCCTATCTATTGTGGACCGATAGCGGTCCTTACAGAACAGCAGACTGTACCGCACTCAAGCCTATGTACCGTAGCACCCTATACCAAGTTACCAGTCCTTATAAGAACTTTTGTGGAACAAGCAGGTTGTGTGTTAGTGATTAGCAGACTGTACGTCAGTCCCTATACCGCTGAAGGACTGCTGCAGTATAGGTGAGCGGTCAGCAGTGGTGCACGTCAACCCTATCTATTGTGGACCGATAGCGGTCCTTACAGAACAGCAGACTGTACCGCACTCAAGCCTATGTACCGTAGCACCCTATACCAAGTTACCAGTCCTTATAAGAACTTTTGTGGACCAAGCAGGTTGTGTATTAGTGTTTAGCAGACTGTACGTCAGTCCCTATACCGCTGAAGGACTGCTGCAGTATAGGGCAGCGGTCAGCAGTGGTGCACGTCAACCCTATCTATTGTGGACCGATAGCGGTCCTTACAGAACAGCAGACTGTACCGCACTCAAGCCTATGTACCGTAGCACCCTATACCAAGTTACCAGTCCTTATAAGAACTTTTGTGGAACAAGCAGGTTGTGTGTTAGTGATTAGCAGACTGTACGTCAGTCCCTATACCGCTGAAGGACTGCTGCAGTATAGGTGAGCGGTCAGCAGTGGTGCACGTCAACCCTATCTATTGTGGACCGATAGCGGTCCTTACAGAACAGCAGACTGTACCGCACTCAAGCCTATGTACCGTAGCACCCTATACCAAGTTACCAGTCCTTATAAGAACTTTTGTGGACCAAGCAGGTTGTGTATTAGTGTTTAGCAGACTGTACGTCAGTCCCTATACCGCTGAAGGACTGCTGCAGTATAGGGCAGCGGTCAGCAGTGGTGCACGTCAACCCTATCTATTGTGGACCGATAGCGGTCCTTACAGAACAGCAGACTGTACCGCACTCAAGCCTATGTACCGTAGCACCCTATACCAAGTTACCAGTCCTTATAAGAACTTTTGTGGACCAAGCAGGTTGTGTGTTAGTGTTTAGCAGACTGTACGTCAGTCCCTATACCGCTGAAGGACTGCTGCAGTATAGGGCAGCGGTCAGCAGTGGTGCACGTCAACCCTATCTATTGTGGACCGATAGCGGTCCTTACAGAACAGCAGACTGTACCGCACTCAAGCCTATGTACCGTAGCACCCTATACCAAGTTACCAGTCCTTATAAGAACTTTTGTGGAACAAGCAGGTTGTGTGTTAGTGATTAGCAGACTGTACGTCAGTCCCTATACCGCTGAAGGACTGCTGCAGTATAGGTGAGCGGTCAGCAGTGGTGCACGTCAACCCTATCTATTGTGGACCGATAGCGGTCCTTACAGAACAGCAGACTGTACCGCACTCAAGCCTATGTACCGTAGCACCCTATACCAAGTTACCAGTCCTTATAAGAACTTTTGTGGACCAAGCAGGTTGTGTATTAGTGTTTAGCAGACTGTACGTCAGTCCCTATACCGCTGAAGGACTGCTGCAGTATAGGGCAGCGGTCAGCAGTGGTGCACGTCAACCCTATCTATTGTGGACCGATAGCGGTCCTTACAGAACAGCAGACTGTACCGCACTCAAGCCTATGTACCGTAGCACCCTATACCAAGTTACCAGTCCTTATAAGAACTTTTGTGGACCAAGCAGGTTGTGTATTAGTGTTTAGCAGACTGTACGTCAGTCCCTATACCGCTGAAGGACTGCTGCAGTATAGGGCAGCGGTCAGCAGTGGTGCACGTCAACCCTATCTATTGTGGACCGATAGCGGTCCTTACAGAACAGCAGACTGTACCGCACTCAAGCCTATGTACCGTAGCACCCTATACCAAGTTACCAGTCCTTATAAGAACTTTTGTGGAACAAGCAGGTTGTGTGTTAGTGATTAGCAGACTGTACGTCAGTCCCTATACCGCTGAAGGACTGCTGCAGTATAGGGCAGCGGTCAGCAGTGGTGCACGTCAACCCTATCTATTGTGGACCGATAGCGGTCCTTACAGAACAGCAGACTGTACCGCACTCAAGCCTATGTACCGTAGCACCCTATACCAAGTTACCAGTCCTTATAAGAACTTTTGTGGAACAAGTGAGTTGTGAATGTTTAGCAGACTGCAGCAGAAGGGCAGCAGTCAAGTATAATATCCTTTCTATATTTGGAAGAAAGAATATTATACATGTACAAGCCTATTACTGTACCACTGATACCAGTCCTGAAAAGAACCTTTGTGGAACTAATAATAACAGCAAGTCTTTAAAATTACCCTCACTGCCTGACAACACTGCTTCCTTCCTGTCCCTATACAAATTGGCAAAAAAAGAGAACGATTAGTGGTTACTGGAACAGCTCTTTTGTGGACCTTGATAGTAACAGCTAATGATGATGATGATGATGATGATGATGAAAGACTAATCTGGCTGTCCCTGTAGCATACACCGTCCTTTCCCTTTCTCTAAACTAACAAAAGACACTCAGGCTGCTGCAAGAATCAGCAGCACAGCAAACCTATCAACACCTAACACCTATACCAGTCCTGAAAAGAACTTTTGTGTACCAAATAGCTAGTGGTTTATCTCTCCCTACTCCACACAGGAACCTGTCCCTATCTTAACAGAAGAAAGAATGTAAAATGGCCACCGGATCGGGTGTATTTATAGGTTAGGGGGAATGTACAAGTGTCCATGTGCTGTCATGTCTCAATTGGCTGTCCTGTATCACATGATAAACGTGTCACCAAAGGTTAAAGTTCTTGTATACATTAAACACGTAAGTCCGCCGCGGCGAACGACGGAAAAAGGCGTTCGAACGTGCGGACCGCGAATGTCGGAAATTCGCCGCGAAACGACCGCCGGGCGAACCGTTCGGCCATCACTATCCAGGAAAACTTTCAATGTTTGATTGCCATTATTCCTTCTGTTTATGTATACAAATTATGCCACTGTATTTAATTTACTATTTAAAAAAAATCATGTGAGTACCTTATTTAATGATTGCTGTTCAGAGGTCACATGACATTTCCCAGGTCTTTCCTGTCCTCAGGGAATGGGAGGCATTTCTAGTACTCTGCTGGTATATGAATCTGTTTGCACAGTGCTGATTGGTGCTGTGCAATCACATGACATTAAAAAAATGCTTTCAGAATAAAGAATTAAAATAATTAATAGCAACAAAGTGTTTTAAGGCTTTATACAAATCTATATTTCAAAGCAAATGTTCATTTTTTTTAATAACATGGTGTAGGTGGAGTTTAAGTTGACTCACAATAGCCTTCACTTTGTTCCCACTGTAAAGATATATGGAGGAGGTTCCTCCAATCACAGGCTTCATGCCTCTCCAGCCAGCGTCTATGATGTGTATGTGCTGGAACTAACAGGGAGATGAAGCCTCCATAAATTACCATCTTATAAACCAGTCCCATAGTGTTTAGCAATATGAGGACATAGTTGAAGAAGGAGAGAGGGGGAGTATAATTTACCACTGTGTAAAAGCCCACCAGTGGTGGCTGGTACTCAATATTTTGGGGTGGGGGCAGCAAACAAACCTGCCTCCCCCCCGCAGGTGACAGATGGCGGTGATCAGTGCCCCCCCCCGCGGGAGACAGAGAACGGCGATCAGTGCCCCCCATGGGAGATGGATGACGGTGATCAGTGGCCCTACCTTGGGAGGACAATGCTGCTCCTTGCTCCAGCCTGCTGAGGGAAGGGCCAGCGCTGTTGCTTCTCCTCCCGGCCGAACCGGTGATGCTTCTCTTTCCGGTCAAACAGGAAGTGGGTCCCGAGACCCAATTGGAGGGGGTCCTAGGCAAATTGGGTCTCAGGACCCGCTTCCTGATTGGCTGGGAGGAGAAGCAGGAAGACATTAGCGACAATTAATTGTTAATGTCACACAACTGGGTGGGCTCAGAGCACTGAGCCCACCCTTTTTTGAAGCCAATTAGAGCCTCAGGCTCTAATCATGAGCTAAATGAAAAACGAATTGAAATCCATGCGTCTGGTGTCCTGCATGTAGATTAGGGGCCGGGCGCATGAATTAGGGGGTGGTGCCCCTAATGGATGGGCCGCCACTGATGCCCACATGTGTGGTTTTATAGTCATATGTCACTTTGATAAGAAAAATGAACATCCTAGAAAGGAACTGAAACTGGAGCACACCAAATCTTCCCCAATCCTTCAGCTGGGGCTCTCTGTTCTTTGACTAGCTGCTGATATGCTCATCTCAGCATAGGGTGTATGCCTTTGATTGGGGTGTCAGACTTCAATACAAGAGGAGTGAGCAGCCTTCTGACAAGGTCAGTGTTCATTCCTATTATCAGAGAACTCTTGTTGGCTCCTGATGGGCAAGGGCATACAAGGTTTCAAACGTTTGCTCGGTCACATAGGGGTCAAAAGTCAACTTGACCGGTAAGTATACATCATATGAGAAATTTTGGGTTCCAATACCTCATATCTCCAGTTCCTCCAATTTCTGCAGGGGTAAGTGTTTGAGGTGCCGGTCGTAAAATTCTCTATATAGCGGGGTAATTTGCACCCCCATGTCCAGAAGGGCCATTGTATAGATGCCTTCTACTTGAATTGACACGATGGGAAAAAGGTCTCACTAGTTTGTCCTGTCATCTGTATTCGCGCACCCTTCTTGATGGGCCTTGGGTTTTGCTGGCATCTCTGTTAGGCTCTATAGGGCTGGTATGCACCAACTCTCCGTGACCAGGCACTTGAGGTTGACGGGAGTAGTATGTCTGGTCGTTCAGAAACAGCAGTGAGGGCTCTCTGCGACAGTTTAGGCTTCCGCTGTGGCTTCCCTGGTCTTTGCCTTTTGAGCTGACTGCTGTAGGTGGGCACCTGTTTGGCTTCTTCAACAGGGCCCTTTGAAGGTTTTCTGCTGGCTTCTCAGAACCAGCTGACATGTTTTAGCAGACTTCTGCAGTTGTGTCTGTAATGAACTCATAGGCTTCTCTACAGAAACAACTGTAGGGTTTGAAGTCTGCTTGGGCTCTGAGACATTCTCGTTAGCTGGTGGGGTGATCCTGGCTGCTAGTAGCATCATCATCTCCATCATTTGCAACACCTGGGATTTCAAGAGCTCCATCTCTGTGCTATCACTAGTTGCACTAATCACTCTGACCTCAGTGACAGATTCTGTACAAGAAAAAAAGAAACCTGTGAGCACAAACACTTGTGTACCTATATGAATACAACAGGCGATATATGTATCTGATAAGTCACAGGTCATTAGTCCATATGATATAATGATAAAATGACAAGTCCTAAAGAGGGATGGTGGTAGGCGGCAGCTATCCTATGCGCCACCTAAATGCAATATGTTAGATAAGATTTATTTGTTCAGCAAATAATGCACTTACAGAAATAAGTTTAAAAAAAGGCTCATCTGTGCCTTTAGCACAGGGTGCGGTCTGGTTTCTGGTACATCTCCTTCCACAGGTAGGCAGGGGTTAGAAGAAATCTGCAGTCTATCCTGTGGCCACCAGGAAGTCAGCCGGGTCCGGCATGGAACACAGGGGATGACGTCACCGGAAACGGAACCAGAAGAAGCACCGAGGGAGAGAGGACTAGGGAGAACAGGCTTCGCGCTCAGAGTCATCAGCTCCTTCCACAGACCTACAGGGATACTGCTGGCGTAGTGTTATCTATGTGCCATAGCCGCTTGTGGAACAACAGGCTCCAGCACACCAAACACCCGCCAGTAGCAGCCTATCATGGCCAGATATTGGAGGATTGATTTATGAGAAATATTATATATATATATATATATATATATATATTTATATATATATAAAAATATAACTTTTTTTATATGGGGGTAAAAGATTTATATATATTATTGTATCACGGGGTGACAGGCAGAGGGGCGGGAAAAAAAGTCATATTGAAACAGAAGGGAATATATATCAATGCTACCAAGAGGTACATGCATACGCATACATCTACATATAAAACACACATACATTTTTATATAATATATATATATACACACACAAACATACACACGCACACAATATTTAAAAGGATGGTTTGGTAGACAGGCACTGCAGACTGGACGGAACAGCAGACAGGGATGGCTCAGCAGACAAGCCCAGCAGATTGGATGGATCAGCAGACAGGTGAGCAGACTGGATGGCTCAGCTGACAAGTCCAGCAGACCGGATGGATCAGCAGACAGGTTAGGCAAACCTGGACTGGAGCTGGATGGCTTTAGTAGGTAAGTATAGCAGACTGGAGGAGAGTTTTGGAACGTCAGGCAAGCTGGGTCGGTAATCAGGCTGGCAAACAGAGATACAAGAGGGTGCAAGCAGAAGAATCATCAAACAAGCCAAGGGTCCGATGCAGGCGGATAACAGGAACTGTTTCAAAACAAGCTGGGTCAAACAGGAGCAGATATCAGATTTTCAGGGTACACATACACAGAGTAAACCGCAATGCTACCTATGTTAGACAGGTTTAAATAACCCACCAGACGCTAACGGATGCGTTCACACATGCGCGTGCGCATAGACGCCCGCAATCACGCACCAATAGGTATAATTTGCCTATTACTGGCAGGATCTTCCTGACAATGAGGCTAATTAGCCTGAACTTTCTGGGCTCACATCAATAGGATCCATCTTGTTGCTTTCATGGATGTTGTCTTGGTGGTTTACTAGCAAAATAGGAAATCCTGGATGAGCCCCCAAGTGTAGCACCACCCTTCGAAGGAGCCACTTGGTGATTTTTGGGTTTTCAGTTCTAGGCCTCAAATCCAAGAATGGCCTCAGACCCTCTGGCACACCTGGTTAGTTATAAAATGTCTCCAAACACTTTCAAGAATGCAAGTGAAGAATGCACCAATATCCTGGCTGTAGATTGATATCAGAAACAGACAGACATAACTGGTAGTGATAAATGAGCTAAATTATATTATTATCACGGTTTAAGGCATATAGAACATTTACTACACATTTAAACCTTGTCGCAAAGAATATATTAGAAAAGATAACCTTCAATGCTTAGCAACTGTAAGTATAGAAAAGGCAGTAATCTATATGCCCTTAACACAGGTGCTGAGAGGGAGGAGAGAAACTTGTCAACTTCTCAGCTCCTTCTGGGCCGCAAACACCTTAGAGAGACAAACACACAATGAAAAGAAAATGGTTACACAAGTTCTGTAATGTTGCAGGTCCTGAGGTGAAGAATACTAATGTCTTCTGCTAACAAACGGTGGGCCCCCTGTTTTAAGAGCAGGTTTAAACAAGCTTGCATGGAGCAGTAATACTCTAGATTTTTCCAATAGGTAGAGATTTAAAAGGATCAACTACTAGAGATGGCAGCTCCAAACAAGCATCCTGTGACACTAAAAAAGGAAATTGGTGTCTGCCTGCAGTGTCAGTATGATGTTGTCAGAAGCCATGAATCAGACCGAGACAAAATTACAATTAAATCACACCTGTTTATTAAATAAAAATAAAAAGGTAAATAGAAAAAGCATAGTTAAAGCATAGCCAGAGTCCAGTAACCGGATCGAGTAGTCAGCCAGGCCAGAGTTCAATAACCAGATCGGGTAATCAGCCAAG
This sequence comes from Lithobates pipiens, assembly GCF_037356315.1. Classification (NCBI taxonomy): domain Eukaryota; kingdom Metazoa; phylum Chordata; class Amphibia; order Anura; family Ranidae; genus Lithobates; species Lithobates pipiens. Next base: position 262,816,973 of record NW_027507785.1, on the reverse strand, counting down.
CCAGAAGTCAGGGATCTAAGTAGAGCAACAGCAAGCAGGATAAGGAGCCAGAAGGGATGTCAGCAAGCCAGTCTTTAAACAGAACTGCAGGAGATGGTTTCTTGTGATGTGACCACGGCGAAGGTAGAGTTGAAGTGAACTGGACAGCTTTAAGTAGGCAGGTCAGATGAGCATGATCAGGAACTGTGGTAACTGTGGAGAGAGATGAGAGCTGGCAATTAGCCGACAGCTGAGCAGCCAGCCCAGAGAAGGAAGGGCTAAGCCAGCCCTGACAGGTGTCAAGAAGGATGTTGGGTATACACCTGCTTACCAGTCCACTGTGTGATAACACAACGACACTCCCAGGTGCTGGTTCAGGCTCCTGCTGCTCCTAGCAATGTTGTAAGGCACTGGATCTCTTGTTGATGGCCGATCAAGATGACTGGTAGCGAAATTCGCAAAGTGAACAGGCAGCGGCCAAACCAATAACCAGATAGGTATCTCGATCCCTGAAAGGCGTGGGTCATCTCTGCTCAGCTGAGTGGTGCTGGGCTGCTGAGTAGGGTCCCTGGACTAAATAGTAGTGGACCACGTGGTTGTCTCTGCTCCTGGTTCCACTCAGGCATCCTTCACTCCTCTGTCTCCAGGCAACACTCTCCTGGCAGTCTCTGGAAAAGCTTGGCTTTCTCCCCCTCTGCTGCTGCCAGAGTCTCCCTTTCTCGCTTCTAAGACCGCTCTTCTTATTCTCCGCACAGACTCTTTTTCCCAGGCTTCAGGATATCCCTCATCCTCTGTTGGGCACACAGTCCATGGTGTCAGCATGCGTCTCTCTCCTTACTCTGTTAGCTAGCCTTGGTATCTCCCTCTCTTTTAAGCAAACTCCTCTCCTCTGTCTCCTGTCAGCATTCTCTCTCTCTCTCTCTCTTTTACCTCAGTACTTCCCCCTCTCCCATCCCCTCAGCACTTCCTGAAAACTCCCCTTTTTCTCAGTGTTCTCCATCTTGTGGCCAAAAGGAGAAATTGCATTACAACATGCCTGCTATACCTCTAAAATTCATATACCCCTGTGCATGAGGCCTTAAAGTGGTAGTAAGGCCATGTTTTAAAAAAATTATGACAGAAGAGACCCTGTCAATATCCCCTTTCATAAAAGCTTCCTCCTGCCTGTCAGACATCATGTACACTGAACCGCACATGTGCAGCTCAGCATACATTTACAGCCCCAAATTTGTGCTGTGGTGATGTGACAGTCACTTCATCTCAGCTCAGCCTCTCAAACAAATGAAGAGGGGGCAGGAGCAGCAGGGACCAGTCCAGCACTGGGAGGATCCATAGATAAGGTAATTATTTATCCACTCTCCAGAAACGAGCAGTTAACCCATGCAGTGCGGGACAGCCCACTGCATGGTAAAAAAAATAATTCCTTGAATTCTACAGTGCCTTGCGAAAGTATTCGGCCCCCTTGAACTTTTCCACCTTTTGCCACATTTCAGGCTTCAAACACAAAGATATAACATTTTAATTTTTTTGTGAAGAATCACCAAGTGGGACACAATTGTGAAGTGGAACAAAATATATTGGATATTTTAAACTTTTTTAGCAAATAAAAAAACTGAAAAGTGGTGCGTGCAAAATTATTCAGCACCCTTTACTTTCAGTGCAGCAAACTCACTCCAGAAGTTCAGCGAGGATCTCTGAATGATCCAATGTTGTTCTAAATGACTGATGGTGATAAATAGAATCCACCTGTGTGTAATCAAGTCTCTGTATAAATGCACCTGCTCTGTGATAGTCTCAGGGTTCTGTTGAAAGAGCAGAAAGAGCATCATGAAGACCAAGGAACACACCAGGCAGGTCCGTAATACTGTTGTGGAGAAGTTTAAAGCCGGATTTGGATACAAAAAGATTTCCCAAGCTTTAAACATCCCAAGGAGCACTGTGCAAGCGATCATTTTGAAATGGAAGGAGTATCAGACCACTGCAAATCTACCAAGACCTGGCCGTCCCTCTAAACTTTCAGCTCAGACAAGGAGAAGACTGATCAGAGATGCAGTCAAGAGGCCCATGATCACTCTGGATGAACTGCAGAGAACTACAGCTGAGGTGGGAGAGTCTGTCCATAGGACAACAATCAGTCGTACACTGCACAAATCTGGCCTTTATGGAAGAGTGGCAAGAAGAAAGCCATTTCTCAAAGATATCCATAAAAAGTCTTGTCTAAAGTTTCCCACAAGCCACCTGGGAGACACACCAAACATGTGGAAGAAGGTGCTCTGGTCAGATGAAACCAAAATCCAACTTTTTGCCCGCAATGCAAAACGATATGTTTGGCGTAAAAGCAACACAACTCATCACCCTCAACACACCATCCCCACTGTCAAACATGGTGGTGGCAGCATCATGGTTTGGGCCTGCTTTTCTTCAGCAGGGACAGGGAAGATGGTTAAAATTGAGGGGAAGATGGATGCAGCCAAATACAGGACCATTCTGGATGAAAACCTGTTGGAGTCTGCAAAAGACCTGAAACTGGGACGGAGATTTATCTTCCAACAAGACAATGATCCCAAACATACAGCAAAATCTACAAAGGAATGGTTCACAAATAAACGTATCCAGGTGTTAGAATGGCCAAGTCAAAGTCCAGACCTGAATCCAATCGAGAATCTGTGGAAAGAGCTGAAAACTGCTGTTCACAAACGCTCTCCATCCAACCTCACTGAGCTCGAGCTGTTTTGCAAGGAAGAATGGGCAAGAATTTCAGTCTCTCGATGTGCAAAACTGATAGAGACATACCCCAAGTGACTTGCAGCTGTAATCGCAGCAAAAAGGTGGCTCTACAAAGTATCAACGCAAGGGGGCCAAATAATTTTGCACGCCCCACTTTTCATTTTTTTATTAGTTAAAAAAGTTTCAAAAATCCAATAGATTTCGTTCCACTTCACAATTGTGTCCCACTTGTTGGTGATTCTTCACAAAAATAAAAAATGTATATCTTTATGTTTGAAGCCTGAAATGTGGCAAAAGGTTGAAAAGTTCAAGGGGGCCGAATACTTTCGCAAGGCACTGTACTTTGACCACTTGCCGACCAGGCTATAGCCAAATAACGGCTACAGCATAGCCGGCTAGTTCTAGGACAGCGTCATATGTTGGCCTACCGTGATCACACCCTCCCTGTGCCACCTCATCAGTGTCCATCAATGTCCATCAGTGCAGCCTCATCAGCGCACATCAGTGAAGGAGAAAAATTACATGTTTGCAAAATTTTATACTAAACTATGAAAAAGTTGTTTTATTTTTTCAAAATTTTCAGTCTTTGTTTATTTAGCAAAAGAAAACAGTGGTGGTTAACCGCTTGCCGACCACCTGCCGTGAGACAGAATGGCTCTCCTGTGCAAATCACCGTAGCTGTACGGCGGCCGCTTTAAGGGGTATAGGCGGCATGCACTCACCGCAGTGCTGAGGAGCTGATGCACGTGCCTGGCAGTCGTGATCGCTCCTGACAGAGCCAGAATGAGGATCTGTGTGTGTAAGCACACAAATCCACATTCGGGAAGGGAAGAGGAGACAGATTGTGTGTTCCTAGTATATTTGAACAGCGATCGGCCTCCTCCCCCAGACAGTCCCTTCCCACTACAGTTAGAACATGCTGAGGGAACACACTTAATCCCTTGATCACCCCCTAGTGTTAACCCCTTCCCTGCCAGTGATATTTATACAGTAATCAGTGGCTATTTTTAGCTCTGATCACTGTATAAATGTCAATGGTCCCAAAAAAGTGTCAAAAGTGTCCGACCGCAATGTTGCAGTCCCGATGAAAAAAAAAAAAAAAAAAAATGCAGATCTCCGCCATTAATAGTAAAAGGACAATAATAATAAAAATGCTATGAATCTATTCCCTATTTTGTAGACGCTATAACTTTTGCGCAAACCAATCAGTATACGCTTATTGCGATGTTTTTTTTTTACCAAACATATGTAGAATATATATTGGCCTAAACCAAGGAAGAAATTATTATTATTATTTTTTTCTTTTTTTTATTTGGGGATATTTATTATAGAAAAAAGTAAAAAATTAGTTTTTTTTCAAAATTGTCTTTTTTGGTTTATAGCACAAAAAAGAAAAACCGCAGAGGTGATCAAATGCCACCAAGAAAGCTCCATTGGGGGAGAAAAAGAATGCCAATTTTGATTGGGTACAGCATCACATGACCACGCAATTGTCAGTTAAAGCGATGCAGTGCCGTATCGCATAAAATGGCCTGGACAGGAAGGGAGTAAATCCTTCCGGGGCTGAAGTGGTTAAACACCACCAAAGGAAAGCTCTATTTGTGTGAAAAACATGATAAAAAAAATTCAGTTTGGGTACATGGTTTCATGAACACGCAACTGTCATTCAATGTGTGACAGTGCTGAAAGCTGAAAATTGGCGTGGGCAGGGAGTAAAAGTGCCCTGTAGGGATGTGTCTAAGTTTGCCAGTAGGTGTCATGAGAGTACAAGTCTTCAAGTACATGCATTGGGATGCAAGAATTGATTTAGGAAACTTATGTTACTAATATTAATTTCTTTTTTTTGCAAAGCATTCACAAATTTGTCTTTTAGCCGCTTCAATACCAGGCACTTACACCCCTTCCTGCCCAGGACAAATTTCAGCTTTCAGCACTGTCACACTTTGAATGACAATTGCGCGGTCATACAACACTGTACTCAAAGTAAATTTTTATAATTTTCTTCCCACAAATAGAGCTTTCTTTTGGTTGTATTTGATCACCTCTGCAGGTTTTAATTTTTTGCTAAACAAACTAAAAAAGACCAACATTTTTGAAAAATAATTCTTTTTTTTAGTTTCTGTAATAAAATTTAGTTTTCCCCTTCAATGACGGGCACTGATGAAGCAGAACTGATGAGCACTGATGAGTTAGCACTGATGGGCCACTGATAATGTGGCACTGATGAGGCACTGATATGCAGAATTGATGGACACTGATATGCAACACTGATGGGCACCAATAGGCAGCACTGATAGGTGGCACTGATGGACATATATGACACCCAGTCAGGATAACAGAACCACTTCCTGGCCGTCATTCTGCATACAGTGGGCGGGAAGTGGTTAAATACATTGATTTATCATTCATTACTTTGAGCAGGGGTGCTCAACCGGTGGCCCGTGGAGCCCTCTGATATGACCTGCAAAACATAGATATAACTAGAACTTTCAGGACCCTGGTGCAAGAAACCATGAAGGGCCCCACTGACTTCCCCCCTTCCATCCGAGCCAAGGGTTTCCAGTTCTGGGAAGATGTCCTCCCAGAACCTTGGCTCCTGCGTGCCTCCTGTGGCGCACAGCTGATCAAAGATCATGTTAAAGGGTTAATCACAGCGGCCCTGTACCATGTGATTGGCTGATCATATGTAAACAGACTTGCTGGTTATTGACAGTTCTTTCCTCCCACGCTGTTTTTGTGTGAGTTAAGGAGAGGTGTTAACTGGCAAGACTGTCAGTACATTGTTTACACTGATAATCAGGGCACTAATCAGTAAGTAGTTCTTTGATTAGGTCAGCCTCTCACTATAAAAAAGGGGTCACAGACCATTCATAGAGTCAGCAAACTAACAGCATATGTAGAAATTGGGGTCAGTAAGGAAACTCCACTTTCATTTTGATTGCTAGCTCTTTGGACAATCACTGCTGTGCTGCCTTTTTGTTTTTGTCCTTATTTTTTTTTTTTTTTACGTATATAATTTTATTTTGTGGATGATTTGAGGTCAGCGGTCAGTTTTAGCTGCTGCCCTGTCTAAAGTAACTAATTTATATATTGCTGAAAGGCTTCCCTTTGTGCGTTGTCAAAGTTGCCCTTAAAATGGTACTAAACCCGCAACAGCAAAATCAGTTTGTATATGCAGTAATGCATGCTTGTTATACTCAATACCTAAGGGGTAATTCTGCACATTGTGTAAAAAGGCTATTTGATCCTGTCTTCTCTGATCCTCCCTTTCTTCTTCTTCTTTCCCTTTGGAGTCACTCTGCACATGCTCAGTTTGGTGTGTATTACTAGAGATTTTTTTTTTATAGGAAGTAAGTTCAACTTGAACAGCGGATGTTTGCCTGTTTGCGGAAATCCAAAAATTATGGGGTGTTCACTGAAAATTTGCGCGCCGCGGAAGGCCCCATAATGCACTTCGAGATCGCAGTGCTTTGATGATTGGCCAAAGCATGCACCTAACCTGTATGCTTTTGCCAATCCCAGTGCACTCTGCTGTGAAAGCCATGACTGGCCAAAGGCAGGGTGCCTTTAGTCAATCATGGCTCAGGGGGCTAAGTCCATGCCCCATACTATATAAGGCTGCTTACACAGTGGCCGTATGTAGTGTGTGTTGGAGTGGACAGAGCTAGAGATAACTTAAGCTAGATTAGGCAGTTAATTATTAGCTTGCAGGCAGTGTATTAATCTATACACACACACACACGCTACATTCAGTGTAAACTAATTATATATATATATATATATATATATATATATATATCAAAAGTTTACATACCCTGCAGATTTTGGCCTGATAACATGCACACAAGTTGACACAAAGGGGTTTGAATGGCTATTAAAGGTAACCATCCTCACCTGTGATCTGTTTGCTTGTAATTAGTGTGTGTGTGTGTGTGTGTGTGTGTGTGTCAATGAGTTTATGGACTCTTGACAGACCCTTGCATCTCTCATCCAGTGCTGCACTGATGTTTCTGGATTCTGAGTCATGGGGAAAGCAAAATAATTGTCAAGTAGTTGAACTGTATAAAACAGGAAAGGGATATAAAAAGATATCCAAGGAACTGAGAATACCAATCAGCAGTGTTCAAACTCTAATCAAAATGTGGAAAATGAGGGGTTCTGTTGAAACCAAACCACGGTCAGGTAGACCAGCTAAAATTGCAGCCACAATTGCCAGGAAAATTGTTCAGGATTCAAAGAAAAACCCACAAATAACTTCAGGTGAAATACAGGACTCTCTGAAAACATGTGGTGTGACTGTTTCAAGATGCATAATAAGGAGGCACTTGAGGAAAGATGGGCTGCATGGTTGAGTTGCCAGAAGAAAGCCATTACTATGCAAATGCCACAAAGTATCCCACTTACAATAAGCCAAACAGCCCAGAGACAAGCCTCAAACCTTCTGGCACGAAGTCATGTGGAGTAATAAGACCAAAATTGAGCTTTTTGGCCACAACCAGTAACGCTACATTTGGAGAGGAGTCAACAAGGCCTATGATGAATGGTACACCATTCCTACTGTGAAACACGGAGGTGGATCGCTGATGTTTTTGAGGATGTGTGATCTACAAAGGCACAGGAAATTTGGTCAAAATTGATGGCAAGATGAATGCAGTATGTTATCAAAAAACACTGGAGGAACATTTGCATTCATCAGGCAGGAAGCTGCGCATGGGATGTACTTTCCAACATGACAATGAACCAAAACACAAGGCCAAGTTGACCAGTCATTGGCTACAGCAGAATAAAGTGAAGGTTCTGGAATGGCCATCTCAGTCTCCTGACCTCAATATCATTGAGCCACTCTGAGGAGATCTCAAAAGTGCAGTTCATGCAAGACAGCCCAAAAATTTACAGGAACTGGAGGCTTTTTGCCAAGAGGAATGGGAAGCTTTACCATCTGAGAAGATAAAGAGCCTCATCCACAAATACATCATAGCATCAAGCTGTGATTGATGTTAAAGGGAGCAATAAATGGTATTAAGAACTGGGGTATGTAAACTTTTGATTAGGGTCATTTGGTTAGTTTCTGTTATCATTATGATTTAAAAAGAGTAAACACAGTCGATTTTGATAATAAATGTATACAGCCAAACACTAACCATGAGAGAAAGAAAAGTTTTTTGTTATCATTCATATACTCTGAAAAATGGCCAAGAAATTATAAATTCTGCCAACTTATGAGCACAACTATATTATATATACACACACACACACACTGCATTCAGTGTAGACTATATATACAGTGCATTTGGCGGTGTACATGTTGCACATAAGCTGAACGTATGGTCAATAATTCCAATGTGCGAAGGGAGCAGGATGGGTGAAATCAGAAGTGTCTTTATTGAAAAGTTTCTGCAATAACACAAACACATAACTATGTTCCTTCTTACCTGCAATGATCCAAACACATTACATGAAAGAGGAAGTAAAGCCTGATGGGTTTACTTCCTCTTTGATTCCCTGCAAAGGTAAAGCATAATGAGCTACTATGCATCGCATAGTAGTCCATTATGTGTCACTTACCTGACACAGGAGCCAGCGAAGTCACCTCTGTCCCCTTGTGTACGGAGCATCCATCTTCTTGGTGGGTCTCGCTGCTCCGGCGCTGTCATTCGACGGAGCCGCGATGACGTCACACTCGCGCATGAGCACGGGAGCCGCCACTCGCAGTACATCGCCGTTAACAGCAGCACGCTCAGTGCGCTTGCGCGCCCATGCACCGTAGACAGCGGTGCCTGTCTTTTGCCAAATATCTCCTAAACCATGTAGGTTTAAGAGATATTTCTTGGACCTACAGGTAAGCCTTAATCTAGGCTTACCTGTAGGTCAAAGTGGTTTGTAAGGGTTTACAACCACTTTCAGACTGATAGACTGAGTAGCAACTGCTATTGTGTTCCCACCAGAAACAAAGGTCATTCTTTTGGTTCCCCTTCTTATTAGTAAAGATCCTATTAGAATGTGCTTTATGTAATTCAGGCTTTTCACTCTATGCTGCCATCTACTGGTGATTTAATAGAAATGCCATGAGTTTTACCTTCTCCATGACAAAACTATAATCCTTTTCTATGGGGTACCTCCTGGTTTTGACATCCCTTACATACAGTATATATATATATATATATATATATATATATATATATATATATATATATATACATATATATACATATATATATATATATATATATATATATATATATATATATATATATATATATACATATACAGAGTCTACACAGTATCTCACAAAAGAGAGTACACCCCATTTTTGCAAATATTTTATTATACCTTTTCATGTGACAACACTGGAGAAATTACACTTTGCTACAATGTAAAGTAGTGAGTGTACAGCTTATATAATGTGTAAAATTGTGTAAGTGTAAAATTGCTGTCCCTTCAAAATAACTCAACACACAGCCAATAACCACTTCAATACAGGGCACTTAAACACCTTCCTGCCCAGACCAATTTTGAGCTTTCAGCGCTGTCGCACTTTGAATGACAATTGCGCGGTCATGCTACACTGTACCCAAATGAAATTTTTATCATTTTTTCCCCACAAATAGAGCTTTCTTTTGGTGGTATTTGATCACCTCTACGGTTTTTATTTTTTGCGCTACAAATAAAAAAATACCGAAAATTTTGAAAAAAAAAAATGTTTTTTTTTGTTTCAGTTTCAAAACTTTGTGAATAAGTACGTTTTCTCCTTCACTGATGGGCACTGATGGGACTACACTGATGGGCACTGATAAGGCGGCACTGATGGGCACCAATGAAGTGGCACTGATAGGCGGCACTGATGGGTGACACGGATGGGCGACACGGACGGACACTGATAGGTGGCACAAATTGACACTGATAGCTGGCACTGATAGCTGGCACGGATGGTCGGCACGGATGGGCGGCACAGATGGGCATGGATAGGCGGCACAGATGGGCATGGATAGGTGGCACAGATGGGCATGGATGGGCATGGATAGGCGGCACAGGTGGGCACTGATAGGCGGCACAGGTGGGCACTGATAGGCGGCACAGGTGGGCACTGATAGGCGGCACAGGTGGGCACTCATAGGCGGCACAGGTGGGCACTCATAGGTAGCATTGGTGTTATACTATAGTAATGGATGCCAATCAGTGCCAAACAATAATGCATGCCAATCAGTGATGCCCATTGTGGGCACTGATTGGCATCCATTATGGGCACTGATTGGCACCCATTGTGCTGACTGCCATCCCTGGTGGTCTAGGGAGGATTACCTTTTCCCTGGTGGTCTGGTGGCGTCCCTGGTGGTCCAGTGTGGGCATCCTCGGGGGGGCTGTGCTGATAATCGATCAGCACAGACCCCCCCCTGTCAGAGGAGCAGCCGATCGGCTCTCCTCTACTCGCGTCTGACAGACGCGAGTGAGGGAAAGCCGATCACCGGCTCTTCCCATTTACACTGTGATCAGCCATGATTGGACACGGCTGATCACGTGGTAAAGAGTCTCCGTCGGAGACTCTTTACCGAGATCGTAGTTGCCGGGTGTCAGACTGACACCCCGCAACAAACGATCGCCGCGATGCGCGCCCCCGGGGGCGCGCAGCGGCTCATAATCCTGATCACGTCATATGACGTCCGGTCAGGATTATGAAACCACTTTGCCGCCGTCAATTGCCTATAGGGCGGGCGGCAAGTGGTTAATGTCTAAATCGCTGGCAACAAAAGTGAGTACACCCCTAAGTGAAAATGTCCAAATTGGCACCAAAGTGTCACAATTTTGTGTGGCCACCATTAGTTTGCAGCACTGCCTTAACCCTCTTGGGCATGGAGTTCACCAGAGCCTCACAAGTTGCCACTGGAGTCCTCTTCCACTCCTCCATGACGACATTGCGGAGCTAGAGGATGTTACAGACCTTGCGTTCCTCCACTTTCCATTTGAGGATGCCCCACAGATGCTCAATAGGCTTTAGATCTGGAGACATGCTTGGCCAGTCCATCACCTTTACCCTCAACTTCTTTAGCTAGGTAGTATTCATCTTGGTGTTTGAGGTCGTTATCATGTTGCAATACTGCCCTGCGGCCCAGTCTCCGAAGCGAGGGAATCATGCTCTGCTTCAGTATACCACAGTACATGTTGGCATTCATGGTTCCCTCAATGAACTGTAGCTCCCCAGTGTCAGCAGTACTCATGCAGCCCCAGACCATGACACTCCCACCACCATGCTTGACTGTAAGCAAGGCACACTTGTCTTTGTACTCCTCATCTGGTTGCCGCCACATATGATTGATATCATCTGAACCAAATAAGTTTATCTTGGTCTCATCAGACCATAGGACATGGTTCCAGTATTCCATGCCCTCAGTCTGCTTGTCTTCAGCAAACTGTTTGCAGGCTTTCTTGTGCATCATCTTTAGAAGAGGCTTCCTTCTGGGATGACAGCCATGCAGACCAATTTGAGGCCATGTGCAGCATATGGTCTGAGCACTGACAGGCTGACCCCCCCCCCCCCCCCGACCCTTCAACTTCTGCAGCAATGCTGGCAGCACTCATACATCTATTTCCCAAAGACAACCTCTGGATATGACATGAGCATGTGCACTCAACTTTTTTGATTGACCATGACGAGGCCTGTTCTGAGTGGAACCTGACCTGTTAAACCACTGTATGGTCTTGACCATTGTGCTGCAGCTCAGGTTCAGGGTCTTGGCAATCTTCTTATAGCCTAGGCCATCTTTATGTAGAGTAACAATTATTTTTTCAGATCCTCAGAGAGTTCTTTGCCATGAGGTGCCACGCTGAGCTTCCAGTGATCTTCCAGTATATAATACAGTTTGTACAGTTTCTAATAAACTTCAATCTGTGTTCACAGCATATAATACAGTGCAGCAGATGTACAGTACATAATACAATGCAGGTGGTGTAAACAGCAGTGATGGACGAACTTCCGATGGGACGTTTCGCGAACGCCGACCGCGAACGCGGCCGATAGTTCGCGAACCGTAATGTTCGTGGCGGGCCCCATTGACTTCAATGGGAGGCGAACTTTGCAAACCTACAGGTCAAATTTGCAGCCACAAAATAATTACTAGCTGTGCAAACATAGTCCCACCACATGGCCAATGACATAACACATGTATGAGGTGAATCTGGGATCGACAACTACAAGCATTCTTTTTTTTATGTGAAATTGTTGTGACAATTCAGGACTGTGGCGCGCATGAAGGCAATGGAGGAGAGGGAAGGTCAGGGTAGGCAAAGAAGAGGGTGCAGGAGATGATCACCAGCAGCGTGACATACAGCAATGACACCTGCACCGTGATAGAGTGATCTGACACCAGCACCGTGATAGAGAGCACTGACATCAGCAGCGTGACATAAAGCACTAACACCAGCACCGTGATATACAGCACTGACACCAGCACCGTGATAGAGAGCACTGACATCAGCAGCGTGACATAAAGCACTCACACCAGCACCGTGATATACAGCACTGACACCAGCACCGTGATATACAGCACTGACACCTGCACCGTAAGCAGCCCCAGGAGGAAGTCAGCATAGCACAGGGATGGTGGGAGCCCCTCATAATGAGCATAGCACAGGGATGGTGGGAGCCCCTCATAATATGCACAGCAGAGGTACAGCCCCAGGAGGAAGTCAGCACAGCACAGGGATGGTGGGAGCCCCTCATAATAAGCAGCCCCAGGAGGAAGTCAGCACAGCACAGGGATGGTGGGAGCCCCTCATAATGAGCATAGCACAGGGATGGTGGGAGCCCCTCATAATATGTACAGCAGAGGTACAGCCCCAGGAGGAAGTCAGCACAGCACAGGGATGGTGGGAGCCCCTTATAATAAGCAGCCCCAGGAGGATGTCAGCATAGCACAGGGATGGTGGGAGCCCCTCATAATAAGCAGCCCCAGGAGGAAGTCAGCACAGCACAGGGATGGTGGGAGCCCCTCATAATAAGCAGCCCCAGGAGGAAGTCAGCACAGCACAGGGATGGTGGGAGCCCCTCATAATAAGCAGCCCCAGTAGAAATATGACACCGCTCAACCTCTTCAAACAGGAGGGTACGGGCATATAGTACGGTGTGCTTTTTTTGGACAAGGAAGTGAGCCAAATGAAGAAAGAAGGTCTGTGTGCTCGATTAAAAAAATTGTTTATAGACATATACATGGTCTACTGGTCACATGTGTTGAATTCCTCCGAGATCCATGCCTCATTCATTTTTAGAAATGTGAGGTAGTTAACACTGTCGTGAGCTAGGCAAGTACGCTTATCGATCACGATCCCCCCTGCTGCGCTGAACGTCCTTTTGGACAGGACACTGGACGAGGGGCAAGCCAACAGTTCGATTGCAAATTGGGCAAGCTCTGGCCAGAGGTCAAGCCTGCCCACCCAGTAGTCCAGCTCCTCAGAGCGTCCACATCAGCCGCTAACCCGATGTAGTCGGACACCTGACAGTCTAGGCGTTCCCTGATGCTGGATCCGGATGACACCTGTCGATGGGTCGGCTGAAAGAATGACCTCATATCCGAAGTCACCAACACATCTTCAAACCGGCCTCTTCTTGCAGGCGCTGTTGGATTGGTACCCGCAACTCCTTCTCTGGGAGTGGGAATTGCTCCTCTTCCAGCGCACGCAAAAGCAGAATGCAGCATTTCTCGAAGCAAGGCCTGGAAGTGCTCCATTCTGACAGCCCTCTGTGACGGCGGTAACATTTCCGCCATTTTGTGTTTGTACCGGGGGTCTAAGTACGTTGACACCCAGTACTGGTCCTTGACCCTTATGCTTTTTATACGGGGGTCCCTATTAAAACACTGGAGCACGAAGGCCCCCGTTTGCACTAAACTGGAAGCGGTGTGGTGGCCTGGCTCCTGCTCATCATCCAGGATAATGTCGTCCTCTTCATTCTCCTCTCCCCATCCACGCACAACAACAGGGATCCCAGAAAAGTTTAAAGCATGCTCTTCTTGCTCCTCCTCATCCGCCCCGGCACCATCCTCCTCTGACTCCTCTTCAGACTCCTGTTGTTCACTTGTCTCAGATAGAGTAGCCCCCCCTGGGAATTCATCCAGCATTGCGACTTCCTCATCTTCCCGCTCCTGCACCTCCACAGCTTGATCAATGACACGACGCAATGCACGCTCCATAAAGAAGGCATAAGGTACCATGTCTGCTACTGACCAGTTTGGTGATCTCCTCAAATGGCCGCAGAAGTCTGCATGCGTCGCGCATGAGCAGCCACTGGCGCGGTGAAAAAAAACCCAGCTCCCCAGAACCTGTTCTGCCGCAGAGTTCATACAGGTAGATGTTAGATAGTTAGGTAGACGTTTCTGCTGGAGCAGCCTATCAAGCATATAGAAGGTTGAGTTCCATCTCGTCGGGCAATCGCAAATAAGACGTCTGACCGGCAGATTGTGTCACTGCTGAATGTCAGCAAGGCGAGCCATGGCCGTGTAAGATCTTCTGAAATGGGCCGAGATTTTCCTTGCCTGCCGCAAGATGTCCTGGACCCCAGGGTATTTGACAACGAATCGCTGCACGACCAAGTTTAAGACGTGTGCCATGCATGGCACGTGCGTAATTTTGCCCTGTTTCAATGCGCTAAGCAGATTGGCACCGTTGTCACACACCACTTTACCAACTGTCAAATTGAGCGGTGTTAGCCACTGATCTGCCTGTGAACGCAAAGCTAAAAGGAGTGCCGGGCCAGTGTGGCTCTTGGCTTCCAGGCACAACAGACGCAGCACGCCATGGCAATGTCTCACGTGGCATGTCGAATAGGTTCTGGGGAGCTTGGGCGGCACAGCGGAAGAGACGCTAGCAGCGGAAAAGGAGGAGTCAGTCGAGGAGGAGAGGGAGGAGGATGGAGTAGGAGGAGGAGGAGAAGAAGAGCCAGGCCTGCATGCAATCCGTGGCGGTAAAACCAAATCTACACGGGTGCCACGGGTTACATGCTTGACGGCCGTCAGAAGGTTCACCCAGTGGGCAGTAAAAGTGATATACCTTCCCTGCCCGTGTTTTGCTAGACCACGTGTCTGTGGTCAGATGTATCTTGGCACCGACACTGTGTGCCAGAGATACATTCACTTGCCGCTGAACATGGCCATATAGCTCGGGGATGCCCTTCTCTGAGAAATACTTCCTTCCTGGGACCTTCCATTGTGGTGTTCCAATGGCCACAAATTTTCGAAAGGCCTCTGAGTCCACCAGTTTATATGGCAGTAGTTGGCGGACTATCAGTTCTGACAAGCCAGCCGTCAACAGGGCAAGAGGGTTATCCGGCCTCATCATTTATTTACGCTCGAACATTAGGCCCACGGAAGCCTGCCTTTTTGCAGAAAAACGTGAGCTTGGCGTGATGGAAGGTGGAGTGGAGGACAATTGTGAGGAGAGAGGAGAAGGAGAAGTAGAAGACGAGGCTGGACGGTGAGAGCCTGGAGTGTGGCTTTGTGTGTTCCGTTGCTCCCACTGGGCTCGGTGATGGCTACTCATGTGCCTTCTTAAGGTGGTCGTCCCTAGGTGAGTGTTGGGCTTACCGCGACTAATGCGTTGACTGCAAAGATTGCAGATGGCAACGCTATTGTCAGCAGCGGACACGTTAAAAAAAGCCCACACTGCGGAGCCATGTGCAAGTGCCTGAGAGCGCCAGATGTGACCGTACATGGTCGATGACTCCGGATACATTTGCAGTATGCTTTGTCCCTCCTGTGCAATGTAAGTTATTCCTGCTTCTCCTCCCTATCTGCTGGTCCATATCTCCCTCTGAACTCCCCTCCTCTTCCTCTCTTGTGGGCATCCACGTGACATCACTAGACACGTCATCATCGACATCACCTTCCCCACCGCTATAAGTAGAGATCTCGGAGTAGGCAGCAACACCAGGGACCAACCTCCTCCTTGGGCTGATCTGGGAACTGTCGTCAGACTACTGAGTGGCGGTTGTTGCTACCTCCTCTTCCTGATCCAATACCAAGAGTGGCTGCGCATCAGAAATGTCTTGATATGGATCGGAAAATAATTCCTGTGACTCAAGCGGAAGGTATGTGGTGGTGTTGTTGGTGGTAGTGTCTTTGGGGGTGCACATAGCAGAGAGCGAAGAAGAGGGTGCAGATCGAGAGGATGAGGAGGGTGCAGAAGAGTAAGGCTGAGTGAGCCACTCAACCAAGTCTGGTGCGTCCTTTAAAGTAATTGAACGCACCTTCTGCAACTTCCCACTTTGGCTCAAGCCTGTTGCTCCTGCCCTACCCCTACCACCCCTGCGGAAGGGCCTGCCTCTTCCTCTGCCTGTCATTTTTTAAATGACCCTGTGACAAAACTCTCAGTCCCTATACTGATAAAGGACTGCTGCAGTATAGGGCAGCAGTCAGCAGTAGTGCACCTAAACCCTATGTATTGTGGACCTATACCAGTCCTTAAGGAATAGCAGACTGTACCTTACTCAACCCTATGTACTGTAGTACCCTATACCTTACCAGTCCTTATAAGGACCTTTGTGGAACAAGTAGGTTGTGAATGATTAGCAGACTGTACCTCAGTCCCTATACTGATAAAGGACTGCTGCAGTATAGGGCAGCAGTCAGCAGTAGTGCACCTCAACCCTATGTATTGTGGACCTATACCAGTCCTTAAGGAATAGCAGACTGTACTTCACTCAACCCTATGTACTGTAGTACCCTAGACCTTACCAGTCCTTATAAGGACCTTTGTGGAACAAGTAGGTTGTGAATGATTAGCAGACTGTACCTCAGTCCCTATTCTGATAAAGGACTGCTGCAGTATAGGGCAGCAGTCAGCAGTAGTGCACCTCAACCCTATGTATTGTGGACCCATACCAGTCCTTAAGGAATAGCAGACTGTACCTCACTCAACCCTATGTAATGTAGTACCCTATACCTTACCAGTCCTTATAAGGACCTTTGTGGAACAAGTAGGTTGTGAATGATTAGCAGACTGTACCTCAGTCCCTATACTGATAAAGGACTGCTGCAGTATAGGGCAGCAGTCAGCAGTAGTGCACCTCAACCCAAGGTATTGTGGACCTATACCAGTCCTTAAGGAATAGCAGACTGTACCGCACTCAACCCTATGTACTGTAGTACCCTATACCTTATAAGTCCTTATAAGGACCTTTGTGGAACAAGTAGGTTGTGAATGATTAGCAGACTGTACCTCAGTCCCTATACTGATAAAGGACTGCTGCAGCAGAAGGGCAGCAGTCAAGTATAATATTCTTTCTATATTTGGAAGAAAGAATATTATACGTGTACAAGCCTATTACCATACCAGTCCTGAAAAGAACCTTTGTGGACCTAATAGTAACAGCTACTGATTAAACTGACTGTCCCTCACTGCCTCATACACAGCTTCCTGCCTGTCCCTATTTAAACTGACAAAACAGAGGCTGCTGGAACAATAACTTGAATAGCACTTTTGTGGACCTAATAGTAACAGCTAATGATTAAACTGACTGTCCCTGCAGCACACAGCGTCCTGTCCCTCTCTCTACACTGACAAAAGACTGGCTGCTGCAAAAATCAGTAGCACAGCAGTGCCTCAAACCTATATCCTGAACTACACCTAACACCTATACCAGTCCTGAAAATAACTTTTGTGGACCAAATAGCTAGCGATTTGGGTCACTGCAGTCTCTCCCTGCTCCACACAGCAACCTCTCCCTATAGTGACATACGAAAGAATGTAAAATGGCCACCGGATCGGGTCTATTTATAAGTTAGGGGGAATGTCCAAGTGCCCATGTGCTGTAATGTCTCAATTGGCTGTCCTGTACCCCATGATGGATGTGTCATCATAGGTCAAAGTTCTTTTACACAGTAAACACGGAAGTCCGCCGGGCAAACGGCGGCAATAGTCCGCCGATAGGGCGGACGGCGAACAGCTGAAATTAGCCGCGATACGACCGCCGGGCGAACCGTTCGGCCATCCGTAGTAAACAGTATATAATACAGTGTGTACAGTTTCTAATACACTTCAGGCATTGTACACAATATATAATACAGTGTAATGTGGTGTAAAATAATCTCCATCATGTCCGAAAGGCCACCAAGGAGAGGCAGATGCTCACAGGCCACTAAAGGAGGGCATGCAGCCTTTGTGTCTACTGTGTAAAGTGGAGGGTGGAGTGGAGGACAGTTATTCCTTTCGTAGCCCTACCATCATGCATGGAGAAGTCACCAGAATTATTCAACCATAGTGTCGGTTACATGCTGATGAAGGATATGCAGCAATTTGAAGGTCCCAATGTTGGTTCCCAGGTTGAGGAAGGGAGTAACGTGAGCCTAGAGAGAAGGGGTGCCACAGAAGGACAAGAAACTAGCAGTCATGTTCTTCCGGCTGCAGCATACTGCCAAGTTGGCTCCAGTGACGAGGAGGGAGGTGATGATGAGGTCACTGACTGGCACAGAAAAGGTCAAATTCATCAATTTGATGTGACACTGGGATTGTTGGAAACACTGGGGTTTATCACTTTATTATTTATTATCTTTTCAATATTAGGTGGCGCCAGATACCCCATTCTTTTTAGATCATTAATTACTTGTGAAAACCCCTTGTGGGGATTTCTTGGTTGGTTGGTTGGTTGTAACCTACTTTATCAGTTTTTATTTTTATATTTTATTTTTTATTTTTCTCTTCTACCCCTTGTAACACATTAGCACGTTTTTTTCAATATTTATAACACTGACTGCTTGGGTGCGTGAGAGAAGAGAGGAGGAAACAACTCCAACAAGGCAGGATGTCCTCCATGGGCCAGATTTAACAGGGGCATGTAATTAAAAATTTTTAAATAGTTGTTTATAGCAGGGCCTGTTCCTGCGCCCAACAGGAGTAATTATGAGGAGGAGTTATAGTGTTCAGGCACCACCAACACCCAAGGCCCAATTTGTCTGCACTTGTTTTACTGGGGTATGTAATTTTAGTTTTTAAAATAATTGTTTACAGCAGGTCCCCATTCCTGCGCCCAACAAGAGTAACTGTTAGGGGTTACAGTGTTCTGGCACCACCAACATCCAAGGTCCAATTTTTCTGCATCTGTTTGACTGGGGCATGTAATTACAATTTTTGAAATAGTATTTAACAGCAGGGCCTGTTCTTGTGCCCAACAAGACTAACTGTGAGGAGTTACAGTGTTCAGGCACCACCAACATCCAAGGCCCAATTTTTCTGCACCTGTTTGACTGGGGCATGTAATTACAATTTTAAAAATAAGGCCCAATTTTTCTGCAGAGTGTATAGTGCAGTCTGTATAGTATATATACTGTAATTTAGAGTATATAGTTCAGACTGTATAGTATATTTACTGCAGTTCAGGGTATATAGTGCAGTCAGTGTAGTACATATAATACACTGCAGGGTATATAGTGTAGTGTACAGTATATAGTATAGTGTATTGAAAATACCTACCAAAATCGATACTAGACCCTTATCTGAGCAAGCAGCCTGGCAGGCCAAGATGGGGGGAGAGCGAACACCCCCCCAAACCATACCACGTCGCTTGCCCTCAACATGGAGAGGGTGCTTTGGGGCCTCGTCCCCACAACCCTGGCCGGTGGTTGTGGGGGTCTGCAAACAGGGGGCTTATCAGAATCTGGAAGCCCCCTTTAACAAGGGGGGCCCCCAGATCCCTGCCCCTACCCCTCCTATATGAATGGGTAGGGGTACATTGTAGGGATACATTTTACCCCTACCCATTCACCAAAAAGGTGTCAAAAAAGTAAAAACCACAATACTCAGTTTTTGACAATTCCTTTATTAACCACTTGCTGACCACCGCACACACATATACGTGTGCAGAATGGCACAGGCAGGCAAATGGGCACACCTGTACGTCCCTTTGATTTTGCCGCCTATCACAAACTCGATGTTTGCCGGCAGCCCACATTGTTCTGCCTAGCAACATGACATGGATCTACTGCTCTCTGTCATCGGGAGCAGTGATTTATGTCATGTTGTAGTGAGCACTAACCATACCTATATGTCCCTTTGAATTTGCTGCCGGGGGAGCGTGCCTGCGGGTCCTGCAAACTCGATGTTCACCAGCGGCCCGTGATTGCAGGGAGGAGAGGCAGAACAGGGAGATGCCATTGTAGACAAGGCATTTCCTTGTTCTGTCTAGCAACATGACCTATAAGGATCTACCTCTCCCTGTCATCGGGAGCACTGATTTCTGTCATGTTGTAGTGAGCCCATTCCCCCCCACAGTTAGACTCACGCCCTAGGACACACGTAACCCCTTGATCGCCCCTAGTGTTTAACCCCTTTCCTGCCAGTGTCATTTATACAGTAATCAGTGGCTATTTGTAGCTCTGATCGCTGTATAAATGATAATGGTCCCACAATAGTGTCAAAAGTGTCCGATCTATCCACCATAATGTCACAGTCCCACTAAAAATCGCAGATCGCTGCCATTACTAATAAAAAAAATTATAATAAAAATGCCATAAATCTATCCCCTATTTTGTAGACGTTATAACCTTTGTGCAAACCAATCAATATACACTTATTGCGATTTCTTCTACAAAAAAGAAGAATTGTAGAAGAATACATATCGGCCTAAACTGTGGAAGAAATTCGTTTTTTTATATATTTTTTTTTTCAAAATTGTGGCTCTTTTTTTGTTTATAGCGCAAAAAATAAAAACCGCAGAGGTAATCAAAAGCTCTATTTGTGGGAAAAAAAGGATGTCAATTTTGTTTTGGCACAACGTCTCACGACCGCGCATTTGTGAGCTAATGTGACGCAGTACAGAATCACAAAAAGTGCTCTAGTCAGGAAGGAGGTAAAAAATGTAAAAAAAAATAAAAAACTGTCCCACGATGTCCATCCATCTTCAATGGTGCCACCTGACGAACCCGAAAAATAGAGAAAAAAAAATCTCCTCGATGGGAGGCGTCCCGCCGACTGCTGTCTTTTTGCGGTGACAGCTGTTATATAGACAAGGGCGAGGCCACCTGGTGACGTAACTGAGTGACCCCCCCCCTTCTCGACATCATGTGCTGTCACAGGGGGGGTGAGGTCATCCGGTTACAGCAGCGGGTGGCTCCGCCCTTGCCTATAAAAGAGCTGTCACAGCCAAAAGACAGCAGTCCGTGGGAGGCCTCCCATCAAGGCAGAGTATTTCCGGTCCATCGGGTACTGTGATTGACGATGGATGTACATCGCGGGGCACTTTAAAAAAAAAATAATTGTGGTTTTTACTTTTTGACCCCAAAGCACCCTCCCCATGTTGAGAGCATGTGACCTGGTATAGTTCAGGAGGGGGAATGCTCGAATAAGGGTCTGGTATGGATTTTGGGGGGGGGGGGGGCACGCCAATTTTCTTCCTTGATTTTTATCTATATTGTCGGGAGCCGGCAATAAATTACAGCCGCAAGCAATTTTTAAATTACATTTTTTCCTTTAGAAATGAAATGTTGCTGCGGCACAGTAAAACACATCAGACAGATGCGTCACTTTACTTTGCAGACAGACTAAGGGGACCCCTCATGCACGATATTTAAAGCGGAGTTCCACTCATATATAAGTCAGCAGATAAAAAATGTGTAGCTGCTGACTTTTAATAATCGGACAATCACAGCCGGCACACGCTGCGCACTGTGATTGGCTGGGCAATCTTCTGCGACCTGTGACGTGTCCCAGAAGAGGGAGGGGGGAGAGGTGAACTTCTTTCCGGCTCCGTGGAGCCAGAGGTGGAAATGGGAGCTGGATGCCCCTAAAAAGAGGGTATCCGCTCCCCCCCCCCCCCAAAAAAAATGACATTCCAAATGTGGCATGTCAGGGGGTCACCTTCACTTAAAGCGGAAGTTCCATTTTTGGGTGGAACTCCACTTTAAAGGAATATTTCATTTTTATTGTTTCACTTTAAGCAATATTAAAATCACTGCTCCTGAAGAAACTGTCTTTTTAAAAAACGATTATTTGCATTGATACATGTCTACTGGGGCAGTACCTGGGTCCCCATACACTTTTTTATGGCAATAACTTGCATATAAGCCTTTAACATTAGATTTTAATTTTTAATGTTCATGTCTCATAGACTTTAATTTGGGGTCAGCATGTTTGCACACATTTATTGCCTGTTCGCATGTTCTGGTGCGAACCGAAGGATATTCGGACCATCCCTAATGGGAAGGTGCATGTGATCAGCACAGGGCCAATCAGCACTGTCAAGATAGAGAGTCAGGGGTCCTGCAGCCTCATAGAATGAAAAGAATGAGAATGAAAACCCTTCCTACATGCTTTAACCAGAAACTGATAGACGTCTCAAGACTGCTATGTACTGCTGATGAGAAAAGGAATTTAGCAGTTTATATTAACTAAAATAATTGCATCTCCTTGTTCTGTCAGGGACCAGATATTGTGAATGCAGGGTCCTGAGTTAAGTAACATTTTAAGTTGCCACATGAATGCCTCTCCTCACTTTATTGTATGTATATTTTTGTATTAGTAAATGTCCTTAATGGCAGTACTTAGGTTCTCATGCATTTTTTGTTACATTAGTTTTCCTATTAGCTCTAAAAATGGCAGGAACTTGACAACAAGATTCACCCCGAAGACTTCAAAGGGATTCTCCTCTAAGTTTGGATTCACTGAAGTTTTAACAAGATTCACCAAACCCGTGGAGAACTGAACCTGAGCAGATTCAGTCATCACTTTGGATGTCTATCTCACTGTGTGGCAGAAGATCAGGAAATTACTTTTTTTTTGCGCAGCATGGCTTTAAATCAATAGACGTCACTGTGCCTCAGAAAGTCAGCGGATGCCAAAACTCCAGCCAGTAATCGAAGATTCACATTGTGAAAATGACGAGTTGTAGCTGTAAACTTCCAGAAATGGGTGTCCAACACAAGCACCCATTGTGAAGGGAAATGGATTAATGGTAGTCATCCAACCAAGCAATTTTCCACTTGTTCACAGGACCTGACATGGGGATTGAATCAATCAGCCTTTATCAGGGGATGATTCAGCTCATAAGGAAAAGAACATTATGTCACCATTCTGTACAAATATGATCTGCTTCCAAAATTATTCATTTGGAAGCTGATAAAATGTTAAAGAAAAAGCAAGCTTGTGTGAGTGCATAATATTATTGGTTAATTAAGTATATATAGAGAGATACGTGTGGCTGATGTCTATCCCAAAGACTCCACTAAGTGGAGTTGTACTCGGAGTCAATCTGGGGATAGTATGAAAAGGAACAAAGAGCAACAAAGAACATAGACCTGAAGTGTGCCGGGGTCACGTGGTCAGTATGCCTAAAAGGGGGCATACCCAAGTATGAAATGTAATAAATGAAATGGAAAGAAAAAGGGAATGGGTGGGTGGGACACGAGAGCCAGTGTCCAACAAGAGGAGGAGGCAGAGGAGGACAGGCTTTATGCAGCCTGACTCCTCCTACAAACACAGGCTGACCTGCGGTCAGCCTTACACTTGTAGTCAATCTGTGGTTAGTATGGAAAGGAACAAAGAGCAACAAAGAACATAGACCTGAAGTGTGCCGGGGTCACGTGGTCACTATGCCTAAAATGGGGCAAAAAATAACACAGTAGGATGAAAGCTTAACAACCAGTTTACACGGTGAATTAACATCTAACCTGGGGTGGCGGCAATGAAGTATATACTTCGCTGCAGAAAGGGGAACGCTAGGAAAAGGCAGAAGAGGACCATCCCAGGGTTTGATAAAAGTAACACTAACACTAACAAGCTGGTATAAACCAACCCCGAGCACCACACCTTGCCAGGCT
The DNA here is from genome assembly GCF_037356315.1 of Lithobates pipiens. NCBI lineage: Eukaryota > Metazoa > Chordata > Amphibia > Anura > Ranidae > Lithobates > Lithobates pipiens. The sequence goes on along the minus strand of NW_027507785.1, from coordinate 262,793,475 downwards.
CCAAGAACCTGATAACAGTCCCGCCCCCGAATGCTGCGTCTCACGAACATGCAGATGTAACAGAAAAGGCTGGGGTGCCAACCAGTTGATTGGCTAAAGTAAGCGAGACCCTGGGCCAGAAGCACCACTTCCCTGGCCTTAGGAACCACAAAAAAGCCAGCTATAGCACTGCCTTGAGTCCCAAGCTGGTAACCAATGCAAAAGGAGACCTGCAGGTATGTCAGGTACGTCACGAAAATAAGACTCACAATGGGAAGTCAGCTGAGCACAGCAGGGGGTCCACTCTGCTGGAACCCTGAGGACGGCTTCAATCAAAAGTACAGGAAATAAAATAACCTGACGGGTCATCCAACATGAAATGCTGAGATTCAACTCGACACGTCCTGAAAGTGCTGTGGGCCGATACGAGCTGGAAGAGGCAAAAAACAAAAACAAATAGGATCTGGATATTAACCATCAGGACTGGAACCTAGACCGGAAAGCCTGAAAAAAACATGCCAAGCAGTGTCATGAGCCTTCCTGGTATTCAAAACAAAACCTAATGATCAAGGCTGCTGCGTCAGCCAAAAGGAAAACCAATCCATCAAAAAAAACTGGAACTGAAAAAGTGTGATGCCGTCACCTGCTTCCGAGACCCGAGCCTACTGATAATGGCCTAGGCCCCGAGAGGGTTCTGGGATCCACCAAAGCCCCTGAGCCAGTAGAAGCTGCCATAGGTTGACTTACCAATCCTACCATTCCATTGCGCAACTCCTGGCCGGACGCAGCTAGGAAATAAAAGGTCGTATGGAACGACACCCCACTGGTCAGGAACACAACTTGCGAGAGAAACGTGAGCAGACAAAAGAAACCTGTGACAAGAATGTACCCTGTGAGAAGGAAACGTGACTGAACGAGAAACATGAGTAGCGCAAGCCGACACAAACGTGAGCAATATAAAAACCGAGGCTGCAAGAAAACACCACCTGCACAAGAAATGCAGGTTGCATGAGAACGTGAATAGATGAAACCATGAGAGAAAACTTAGGGACACGAGAGAAAACCTGGGGACACAAAAAAACAAGCGAAAACCTGGAAAACGAGAGAAACCTGGAAAACGTGAGAAACCTGGAAAACGAGAGAAACCTGGAAAACAAGAGAAACCTGGAAAACGAGAGAAAACCTGAAAAACGAGAGAAACCTGGAAAACGAGAGAAACGAAAATTGCATGAGAAACGAAAATTGCGTGAGAAATGTAACATTGTGTGAGAAACGTAACATTGCGTGAGAAACGTGACACTGTGTGAGAAACGTGACACTGCGTGAGAAGTGTAACGTTGTTTGAGAAATCATAACATTGCGTGAGAAACATAACATTGTGTGAGAAACGTGACACTGCGTGAGAAACGTAACATTGCTTGAGAAATCGTAACATTGCGTGATAAACGTACCATTGCACGAGAAACAAAACATTGCACGAGAAACGTAACATTGCACGAGAAATGTGACATTGCATGAGAAATCGTAACATTGCATGAGAACCGTAAATTGCATGAGAAACTTACCTGCATATGAACTAACCTCATGAGAAACGTGAGTTAGAACAAAATGTGAGTGGTGAAAGAACAGATGAGGAGACTTGCCACCGAACAAGCCAATTAAAAACGATCACCTCAATCTGTTAAACCCATAGGCGTGATGGGTAACCCGCGGTGGAAGAACATGGACAACCCAGCTGTGCGAAACAACCAGAAAACATGAGACAACCCGCTCGTGACATAACAAACCCCCTGGTACCTGACAAGTATAAGGACGTGGGTGCCGAAATGACAGGACCAACAGCGCATTAATGCGAACCTAATGACAACACCACCCTAGTGTATGCAGAAGTGAGCCCGAGCAACCTGCAGCGCCAAGACAGGACATTAAAACGAACACTCAGGGCCAAGGAACCCACAGACCGTGGTGGGTAGTAGTAAAGGTGTAATGGTGAACATGAACGTATGACGTATGGACTACAGGCGAGAAGATTGTGGGACGACAATCAATTACCAATAAAACCTCAGCCTGTATGGACCTGTAGACGTGACAGATCCTGGATGTAAGCACCAACTAATGAAAATGCAGCGAATGAAGGGCAAGGACATAAAAGGCATATGACATGAAAACGTGCGAGACATGGGAAAACGTAAGAAACATGGGAAAACATAAGAAACATGGGAATAGATAAGAAAAAGAAACAAACCATACCTTGCACGAGAAACCATACCTTGCACGAGAAACCATAAATTGCACGAGAAACCATAAATTGCATGAGAAACCATAAATTGCATGTACGACGTATGGACAACTTGCGAGAAGATAGTGGGCCAACAATCAATATAAAATGACACCTCAGCCCTATGGAGCTGTAGATGTGACAGATCCTGGACGTGAGCACTAGCTAATGGAAAAGCAGTGAAAGCGGAGGTCCACCCTAAAATGGACCTTCCGCTCATCGGATTCCTCCCCCCCTCCGGCGCCACAATTGGCACCTTTCAGGGGGGAGGGGGGTGCAGTTACCTGGATAATCCAGGTAACTGCACCCACTTCCGGGCTAGCTCTCTGCGGAAAGGGGCGTACATTACGCCCGCCCCCTTCCGCAAGTGCCCCGCTGCCTGCTGGGAAACACACAGATCCCAGAGGCAGCGGGGACCGTCCTCATTGCGCAGCGCGGCTCGCGTATGCGCAGTAGGAAACCGGGAAATTAAGCCGAAAGGCTCCATTTCCTGATTCCCATACCCAAGATGGCGGCGGCAGCGCTCGAGTGTCGATCCAGAGATCGGCTTCGGGTGCCGACATCGCGGGCGCGCTGGACAGGTAAGTGTCACTATTTTAAAAGTCAGCAGCTGCAGTATTTGTAGCTGCTGACTTTAAAAAAAAAAAAACGCGGAGTCCCGGCGGACTCCCGCTTGAACTAAAGGCATGTGACACGAAACATGAGCAACATAGGAACCGCGAGCAAACATGGGAACCGCGAGCAACATGAGAAAAAAGTGAGCAAACATGGGACACGTGAGAAACACGGGACACGTGAGGGGACACGCAAGAAACACGGGACACGCAAGAACATGAGAAAAGTAAGAAAAACGTGAATTGGCGTGAGAAGCGAGAAAAAATTAAAAAGAAAAACTGCATGAGAAACCGCAACCCACATGAAAAATACGCAAGCTGCCTGAGAACTGTAAATCGAAAGCGAAACGCAAATAGCCAAACCGCGAATCTCACGAGAAACCGTGCACTGCATGAGAAACATGAATCGCATGAGAAAACGTGAATCGCATGATAAACGTGAATCGCATGAGAAAAACGTGAATCGTATGAGCAAACGTGAATCGCATGAGAAAACGTGAATCGCATGAGAAAACGTGAATCGTATGAGCAAACGTGAATCACATGAGAAAACGTGAATCGCATGAGAAACCGTGAATTGCATAAGAAACGCAAATTGCATGTGAAACCGACGATGCAACAAAAACCCCAGGCAGGCATGGGGACTCCACCCACAAAAACAGGCACACACATGCTGGACAGACACCGAGCCAAAGCTTCCTGGCAGTGACTCCGTTTCCTCAGCTTTCTGGTGAGTGTGAACCAGGAGGGGAGCACGAGTGAATCATCTTTTTGCACTGGAAGCTGTGTCAGATTTATGCACGAGCCATCACGACACTAGAACACAATTTTGTTTCTTTTTTGGACTGTTTTTTGCACCATTGAACACATTTTATATTTTTCATTTTCTGTTGTTTCAAGGAAAATTACAATTTGATGAATTGAAACTGTTTGACAGTCACATTTTGCAAAATAAGCACTTTGCACTTTATTTATATTGATTATTATATTTTCATAGATGATGTATGTTAGTTCAAATGGATCATCACATACACTGAGCACGTAGAGGATGTTATGATGTAAGTCACATATTTATTCTTACATATTTTGCAGTGCCACCATACCCCTCCCCCATCATTTTATACTATTGTGTGAGAGTGCAACAGGTACTTGTTTGCAATACTCCCATTGAAGTAAACCTGTGCTCCCCTCTCTATGCAGGGAACATATCATATCATATCTTATCATAGCACATAGGACGTATATATGGTGTGTATAGTCCTTCTGTCCTGCTTCTGAGACCCCACACTCTGGCAATCCTTGCCTCTGATTAGCAAAGCCAGGAGTTGCTGTGGAAATACAGGAGCTTTATCTGCTGCTGATGTCAAATAAGAACCCTCTAAATCAGTGTATCACCACCAATCACTGCTAAATAGAGGGATATGATGTAACATTGATACTTTTGTATCCATTCAGTTTCATTAAAGTGATTGTAAAGTCTTGTTTACCCCCAAAAAGGTGCCAAATGTGGCACCGGAGGGGTGAGGAGACAGATAAGTGAAGCTTCCACTTTTTGGTGGAACTCCACTTTAACATCTATTGTGACTATTGTACACTATGACAATTGTGTAGCAAAGTTCTATTATTTACATTTACACTATGCAATATAGCATACCACCAGCAGGTGGCACAAGTGGACAGTTTAAACAATTTGAATATTGGAAATGAACTTTTTGTCAGTTTACCTCTGGGTACCACTGAGATCACTTAGCAACGTCTGTCTGTCTTTGATATGGAAATATCGTCAACCCTCCTTCTAGGGAAAAGATTACTCCGTGTGGGAGAATTACGTCAAGTTTCTAGTTTTAAAGGAAAATGATACTATAGGTTTACACTTACATGCTTGTTTTCTATGTTTGTTCCTCTGAACTCTGCTTTCAGTCCATTGAGCAGATACCTCTATGTTCCTACTTGTCTCCTTAGATTATATTCACTGCGCCCCAGGATTCACCAGACCCAGAACGCAGATAGCAGCCGCAACTCCCTAACTGGGCTTCTGGTCCAAGTCTTTCTGCTCTCCTTCCCTTTCACATTGGTGGTTGATTCTGTTTGTCCCCCTGGGGCAGTGTTGCCAACCTACCAGATTGAAATTTACTGACACAACACCAAAAATTTACTGGCGCAGCCAAATTTTTACTGACATTTCCAAAAGTTACAAAATTACAGGTTTAAGTGTACATCTCAGTATTTAGGCTACAAACAATTACAAAATGCAATTTTCAATGTGATTTAAGGTAGATACTAAGACAAAAAACATATATTTCTTATGTAGCATGACCCCCTAAGAGCCTGCTTGGATTTACCTGCTCATCTGCACTGCCATGACCTGATGAACATTCCAACTCACCTGAGAAACTCAAACTCACTCTGAGTTCAGACATTGTTGCACCACTTCAAAGCAATAAGTCAGCCAACTCTGTGCATTTACATTCTGATACCATTTACTAGGACAGTTCAAAGAAGATATTGTCAAAAATAGTAGGTAATAGATTTGCTGAGTTTTAGGCAACAGCACCAACTCAGCAAAGGAATTTCTCCCAATAACACAAATCACAATATTTGCACGTAAACAGTCTATTATATACACATGTACAGTGGAGTACTGCTTGCACCTGAACAGAAAAACAAGGTTAAATGGTTATACACACTTCTAATAGGGGAAACCTCGTCCAGCCTTTAAACCTTTAAAGCGGAGGTCCACCCTAAAGTGGACCTTCCGCTCATTGGAATCCTCCCCCCCTCCGGCGCCACAATTGGCACCTTTCAGGGGGGAGGGGGTGCAGGTACCTGTACAGTACAGGTATCTGCACCCACTTCCGGCGTAGATTCTGCAGAAGGTACGCCCCTTTCTGCAGAATCTACGCCCCTTTCTGAAAGTCCCCCGCTGCCTGCTGGGAAACACATGGATCCCAGAGACAGCGGGGACCATCCTTATTGCGCAGCACGACTCGTGCATGCGCAGTAGGGAACCGGGAAATGAAGCCGAAAGGCTCCACTTCCTGATTCCCATACCCAAGATGGCGGCGGCAGCACCCGAGAGACGATCGAGAGATCGGGTTCGGGTGCCGACATCGCGGGCACGCTGGGCGGGTAAGTGTCATTATTTTAAAAGTCAGCAGCTGCAGTATTTGTAGCTGCTGGCTTTTAAAAAAAAAAAAAAACGGCGGAACTCCCGGCGGACTCCCGCTTTAACTCCAATGAGAGGTCAGACTTAATGGCAATGGTATGAGGGCCACTGTAACATTAATGACATAAATATCCTTGCTGCAAATCTGATGGTCTTCACCGGCATGTAGGAGCTTGTTATTTGTATCCAATAAGGTGTAATAACAAGCAATAAGCTTTCTTGAAATTGTAAAGGCTAAAGGTGTCTATGCACAGTGTTCAAGATAGGTTCAGTAAAGTATTCCCAAGGTAAAAAATGTCTGTGCAAAGTGTCCATATGTGAAACCATAAGAAAGGATTTGTAAGGATTGCCTTCTCATCAATGACCAGGCTGATTTAATGCCTTCTGGACAGCAGCCCCTGAAGCGACACATGTGCAGTAGATCAGTTGTTCCAATCTCCCGATAAAAAGCATAGAACACAGGTTGGTAGGTGACCGAAGTGGTGCTGGATGAATGTCTGACAAACAGCAGGCAGTGCTAAGCCCCTCTCATCCGGGTTGGAATGTTTACACTACATGGTAGGCCGCAACCTCTCTCTCTATGCACGGAGAGGTCCGTCTCGTGTCAGACCCAGGAGAAAGAGAGCGCAGGACAGGGCTTTGACTTCTTATATAGTTTCTCCCAGCAATCTCTCCGATGGCATCAAAGATCCCTAGGATGTGTAGTTCAGGTACAGGGTAATGCAAAGCAATTATTAGTCTGTAGAACTACTTGTCCCACAATCCCTTTAGCTTGGCTCACTAATATGATGTTAATTGATAACATTGAAATGATAAAAATAGCCTTTGCGCTACTATATATTTGTAAAAAATCCTACATCTATGGTAAAACTCCCAATAGTGAATATTACATGCCTGGTGAGCAAAATAAATAAAATAAACTACATTAAGGTGCTAATATAGAGTGCTATCAAGAATTGTTGAAGTGAGCGTGCACTATCAGCAATAATAAATAAAGGTAATTATACACGTGCAAATTGCAGTAAAAGTGCTAAATAATGCAGTAGGGTCTATTAGTATTCACATAATACTAAATAAAAATAAAAATTCAAGTCCATAGTGATCCTGCGCAAACAAACTAGTGTATATAAAAAATATATAAAAGAGCAATCATAAAGTGACAAGTGCTAATAAACGGATTGTAAACACTAATAATAGTCCAAAATATTGAGGAAAGTATGTACCATTTCATAAATCCAGTAAGGCTCGGTTCACACAGGGGCGACTTGTCCAGGCGACTTCGCCGCCTGACAAGTCGCGCTCCGTTCTGTACTATGGAACCGTTCTAATAGGAGCGACTCAAGTCGCTCCGACTTAGAAAAAAGGTTCCTGTACTACTTTGGGGCGACTTGCATTGATTTCTATACAGAAGTTGTTTTGCAAGTCGCCGCTGATCTTGTGCAGGTCGCGGCGCTGCAAGTCGTGCCGCCCCTGTGTGAACCGAGCCTAACCAGTAACCAGATCGGGTAGTCAGCGAATGCCAATGTCAGAGAGCCAGAGATCAATGTAGTAGTACAGCAAGCAGGATCAGGAGCCAGAAGGGACATAAGCCGAGCAAGTCTTCAACAGGAATGCAGGAGAAAAGTCTCTGAGATGTCACTGTGGAGAGAAAGGAGCTGGCAATTAGCCATCAGCTGAGCGGCCAGCTCAGAGAAGGAAGGGCTAAGCCCAGCCCTGACAGTACCCCCTCCTCATCGACCCCTCCCCCTCAGAGGACCACCGGGCTTGAGGGGAAAACGTCTATGGAATCACGGAGGAGGACTAGGGAATGTACGCCCGAGGATGAGACCCAAGAGCGTTCCTCCGGACCGTACCCCTTCCAATGCACTAGGTACTGTAGGGATTGTACTTCATACTCCTCATGGTTCTCAGCCTGTATAGGGTGAGGATGTGGCACTGAGGTGGTAATGCGGTTGCAGACCAAAGGTTTCAATAAGGAGACATGAAACACATTAGAGAGATGCACATACTAGAAGGAAGGTCCAACGCGTAAGCCACTGAGTTAATCCTGCAAAGGATACGGAAAGACCCAATAATCCGAGGTGCGAACTTCAAAGAAGGAACACGAAGTTGGAGGTTGCAAGACGACAGCCAGACTCTGTCCCCAACCTGGTAGGAAGGCGCAGGCAGGCGTCTGCGGTCAGCACGGAGTCTGTACCTATCATTAGCATGTCGCAAAGCCTCCTGGAATTGTGCCCAAGTGGAATGAAGTCCATGGAGATGCTCCTCTAATGCAAGAATACTCAGCCATGCAGAACAATTTGATGCAGTGCGTGGCGTATGGTCTGAGTACGGACAGGCTGACCCCCACCCCTTCAAACTTCAACCTCTGCAGCAATGCTGGCAGCACTCATACATCTATGTCCTAAAGACAACCTCTGTATATGACGCTGAGCACATGCACATGACACCAGGGAAGGAAAATGACTAATTGGGCCCAATTTGGACATGTTCACTTAAGGGTGTACTTACTTTTAGACATTAATGGTTGTGTTTTGAGTTATTTTGAGGGGACAGCAAATTTGCACTGTTATACAAGCTGTACACTCACTACTTTACATTGTAGCAAAGTGTAATTTCTTCAGTGTTGTCAAATGAAAGAAATATTTACAAAAATGTGAGGGGTGTACTCACTTTTGTGAGATACTGTACATCCAGTATATACACTTCTCCTCTTCTACCTCCAACACAGACTTAAGAGCTACATCTCCCAGGACCAGCTAGCACTGTTTTATCCAACACACTCTCAGTTGGATCCTAGCGAATGCCCATTTGCAGGCAGGGGCCACTGGCCCCTTTGATTTGTAGCAAAAATAGAGGTCTTTGGTGCTAGCTGTCCTTTTCCTGTGGCTACTGCTTCCAGTATCACCTCTTCAGGCACTGCCAGCCCGCTTGGCTGCAGCTGCCCCTTTCACTAATCCTCTTGGCCACTTCTCCACAGTCATCCCAGACTGACACTGCATCCATCTCAGACTGCTTGCACCCAGTCCCTTCAGGCGTGGCTCTCAATCCTTGCTCCTGTGCCTTTGATAAGGATCCCCCTGTGTGTCTTGAAGAGGGGTCCCTTATGCACCCACACCCAGGCCTGAGTTCACCCCCCCCAGACTGGGGAGCTACTCTCAATGGCCCCCCGACAGCCTTACACTCTATCTCCATTTTACACCCGAACTTCACTGCCCCAGCTGGGCTGACCATGAGTATTTGAAGAGGCCTGTCCCCTACCAACCCAAATAATGCCAATTGGTCAGGGCTCTCAGAATGCTCCAGCCAACTACTTCTGGAATCTTCTACAAGTTTCCAGCAAGCAGGGAGGAGTCACCATAGAAACTGCTGCTGAGTCATCCAGCCTACCTGAATCACTCTAACCCCGACCAAGAAAAACACACAGGCTTAGCTGCCAGCCAAGCCTGAATTTACCTACACTAACAAAAAACCCTATCCTTAGCACTCTAGCCATGCTAAGGGGTGCTACACGTTGCTGTGAAGTGAATGAGACTTCTGAATCCTGCCACTGAAATCTGGTGTCTGCATCTAAAGAGCCATGTGAAGAAGACCTTAAAGAGTAGGGATGGGCCAAATGGACCCCTGTTCGGTTTGCACCAGAACTTTCGAACAACGCAAAAGTTCGGACCCGGATACCGAACCCCATTAAAGTCAATAGGACCCGACCGTCAAAAATCAAAAGTGCCCATTTTGAAGGCTTATTTGCAAGTAATTGGGCATACGGTGGTTATAGGGGTCTTGGTCCTGCCCCGGGGGACATGTATCAATAAAAAAAGTTTGTGAAAAATGTCGTTTTTAAATGAGCAGTGATTTTTTTTATTTTTAAAGTGAAAACATAAATATAAAAAATTCCTTCCAATATAGTGCCAGTGGCAGATCTGTACCATGTCTAGAATTTGCTGTAGCAATAATTGCATGTATAAAGCCAACAAAAAAAATGTAATTTTCCCTGCAAGCTGCTTTTATTTTGCTCAGCAACAGCTGGGAAGCCAGAGTGTATGATGAGGCCACAATGTAGTGCACAGAGATTTTTTTTTGATACATTCTGGTGTCACTTTGACTTTTGATAGAAGTAACTGGTGCGTAAAAATTGGTCTTTGGGTGTCGGTGGGTGCCTTCCCACCGTAACCCTATAGAGGTAATCTTGATGAAAGCAAGAATTGGACTTGCTGTAAAACATTGCAGTGATTTGCACCTGTCAAACAAGTGCAGAAGTTTGGTCTTTGGGTGTCGATGGTGCCTTCCCACTGTAACCCTATAGAGGTACTGTTGATGAAAGCAAGAATTGGCCTTGCTGTAAAAAATTGCAATAATATGCGTGTCACGTACCTGAAAGGAGACTGAAATGACGAGTTCGGCCTCTCTTGTATCTCCAGCCTAGGCCCCGCTGAGAGTGAAACAGAAGGAGCTGAAGGACTGGAGGCACACGAGTGCCTGTAGGTGAAGACCTGAAGACTTGCAGCAGGAAGTCGCAGCTGGTCATAGGACTGTAGTTGCAGAGCAGGCCGCAGCTGGCTGCGGGGCTGAGGTGGCTGACACTCGGATAGTAGTGCTGAGCCAAGCAAGGCACAGAAGCAAGGTCTTAAGGAAAGCCGGGTTCGTCAACGGGCGGGCAGCAAGGTACTGGCACATCAGGCAGAGGCAGGTCAGGGAAGAAGCCAGAATCGTTAGCAGTCGGGCAGCAAGGTACTTGAGCAACAGGCAGAGATAAGTCAGATGGGAAACCGGGATCAGGAACCAGAGATCAGATAGGCCCGAGACAAAGTTTGCAGATAGCAATAGTGCAATCTGCTGCAGATGTGCTGAAAAAAGCCCAGACAGCTGAGCTTTGGGGAGTGGGCTGGGATCTAACAGCTGCAGAATGTGATGGAAAAGGGTGCTGCTCTCTACGCTTTCTTGATGTCAGCCAACTTGGGGTTGTGCTGCCTCACCTTCAGTTTCCTCCTCTGCTCTATATGACACCCAAGTTGCATCAGTGACCTCATCATCATCATCTCCATCATCATCATTACCACTAGAGACAACTTGGCAATACGCAATTTGTCTACCAGTGTTTTCCCCTCTCTCTAGACTCATGTTCCTGTCATCCTGAACCTCAGAACCAACATCTGAATCCAATGGCTGGGCATCATCAAGAAGCAAGTGCCTGACGCTGTGGTCAAATAACTCACCTGACTCTTCCATGGCTGATGTTGGGGCTATGGCAGGAATAGATGTGTACAAGGAGGCAGGTTTATCCATTCTGGCAACTGCAGGACACTGCACACTTCTCTCTACTTACATGACAGAGGATGAGGAGGATGAGGAAGGTTAAAGTGGAGGGCCACCCTGAAAACAAAAAAAAAATTAAAAATTACAAAAAAATATTTAAAAAAAAAAATGAAAAAAAATTTTTTTTTTTACTTACCAGAAATGCCTGTTGCTAGGCACTTTCTCCTAATCTTCCTCTTCCTCCTCCGCGGAGATCTTCTGTCTTCTGTCTTCGTCGCGGCGTCTTCTGGGTAATGGGTCGCGCTGTGTTCTGGGAACTGTGTGTTCCAGAACACAGCGCGTCCCATTCAGAAAGCGCTGTGGGACTCGCGCATGCGCAGTAGCTGCGGGACTCGCGCATGCGCAGTAGGAAACGGGCAGTGAAGCCGTAAGACTCCACTGCCTGTTTCCCTTACAAGGAATGGCGGCGCCGGGACCCGAGAGCCGAGGGACGGGTCGGCCTCGGGCGGCCGACATCGCGGGCGCCCTGGACAGGTGAGTGTGTTGATTAAGTCAGCAGCTGCAGTGTTTGCAGCTGCTGACTTTTTTTTTTTTTTTTCGTATAACCGGCCCTCCTCTTTAAGTAAGCCAGTCCACCACCTCCTCTGCATGCTGTGGCTGGATAGCACAGGCAAACTCACTAAACAGAGGAAATGATGACCTGCCTGAGGACTGACCACCATGTCTACCTTTGCCTGTGGACACATTTGTTGCTGGCCCTGTTACAGTGCCAAGGGAACGTCTGCCTCGCTTTGTTGTCCTCCCAGACATTATTGGTAGGGAGGGGGCGGTACTTATAAGCAAATGTAAAGAAGGAGTGGAAATATGTATGTAGGTGCACTTTAATCAATGTAAAGTGGTGTTTGGTGCACTTTAATTTGAGTACTCACTACACAGACACACTCCATGGATACACTATAATATACTGCAATATAATGCGCCAAACGTACAGTGACGCACAGAACTATATGGCAATAAACTTGCAGTGACGCACAAAACTATATGGCAATAAACTTGCAGTAACGCACACAAAAGTAAATGACGTTAAACTTGCAGTAACGCATGCACAACTATATGGCGTTAAACTAGCAGTAACACACCAAACGATATGGCGTTAAACTGCCAGTAATGCACACAGAACTATGTGGTGTTAAACTGGCAGTAACGCACACAGAAGTAAATGGCGTTAAACTTGCTGTAACGCACAAAACTATATGGTGATAAAGTGGCAGTAATGCACAAAACTATATGACTTTAAACTGGCAGTAACAGACACAAAACTATATGGCATTAAACTGGCTGTAACACACACAGAACTATGGCATTACACTGGCACTAATGCAAAAAAAATGACATGGCGTTAAACTGGCTGTAACGCACACAGAAGTAAATGGCGTTAAACTTGTAGTAACGTACAAAACTATATGGCGTTACACTAGTAGTAATGCACAAAAAAATTATATGGCGTTAAACTGTCAGTAACGCACAGAGGACTATATGGCGTTAGACTGGCAGTAATGCACACAGAATTATATTCTGGAAAACTGCCAGTAACGCGCACAGAACTATATGGCGTTAAACTTGCAGTAATGCACACAGAAGTAAATTGTGTTAAACTGGTAGTAACGCACACAGAATTAAATGGCATTAAACTTGCAGTAACGCACAAAACTATATGGCGTTAAACTGACAGTAACGCACAAAACTATATGGCGTTAAACTGGCAGTAACGCACACAGAACTATATAGAGTTAAACTGGCAGTAACGTGCAAAAAACTATATGGCGTTAAACTGGCAGTAATGCACACAAAACTATATGGCGTTAAACTGGCAGTAACGCACACAGAAGTAAATGGCATTAAACTGGTAGTAAGGCACAAAGAAGTAGATGACGTTAAACTGGCAGTAACTATACTGACGTTATCTGAACTGTCCCTACTCTAGCTAAACACTGATGTAAACATTACTGACACGGTCTCACTACACAACACTGAAACTATCTTAGCTGTCCCTACTTTACACTAATGTATGTACAGTATGAATGACACAGAGCTGTGAGCTAGTGAGTCACTACACTACAGTGAAACTATCTGGGCTGTTCCTAATCTAGCTGCACACTATGCAAAGCTAAATGATGGTCCTCCTCACTAAACTCACACTATCCCTAGACTGACACTAAACTAATATTCTACACTGACAATTGAAGCAAAATAGCACAGTATAGCACGCAAACTAATAGCACTGAACAGAGCCCTGTTCTATTTCTCTCCATGCCAAAATCACATTGAAAATGGCTACCATTGAAAGAATACTTTTATACTGTGGGGTGGGAATGAGCCATGATTGGATAAAGTCATGATGACATGTCCAATCATGATTTTGACAGTGCTCTGTGCCCTGATTGACTGAAGCTTTCACTGCTTCAGCCAATCAGGGCTTGCAATGCACTGTTCAGCGCCGCAATGGATTGTTATCGGTTCGGGGGCCCGTATGTTCGGATGTTCAGCCCAAACTTATGCTCAAGCCGAACCGTTCTCCCACCCCTATTAAAGAGGAGCTCCAGTCTCCCACCCAAAAAATCAAAAGTCAGCAAGTATAAATACTGTAACTGCTGGCATTTTAATAAATGGGCTCTTAAGTGCTCCTGGATCCAGCTCTGTTCTCACTGATTCTTTAATCATCTTCAGGTCCAGGTGTCGGCATCTTGACTAAGGCTTCTAACTGTGCATGCACACTTTTTTTCTACTAGATTAACCACTCAAATACTGGGCACTTTCATCCCCTTTCTGCCCAGGCTAATTTTTAGCATTCAGCGCTGGAGGACTATGAATGACAATTGCGTGGTCGTGCAACACTGCACCCAGAGCTTTCTTTTGGTGATATTTAACCACTTAACAACCGCCCATTGCCGATTAACGGCTTCAGGGCGGTTGTTTAACTCTGAGAGGCCGTTAATTAACGGCCTCCCAGAATTCTGCTCTCGCGCGCCCCCTGGGGCGCGCACTCGAGAGCATCCGTGACCGCCGGGTCCACAGGACCCGGCGCATCACGAATCACGGTAAACGGCCGCTCAGCGCGGCCGTTTACCACGTGATCGCTCCGTCAAATGACGGAGTGATCACTTGTAAACAAACCGGCGTCATGTTATGACGCCGGTTCCTCCCTCCCCCTCTCTGTACCGATCGGTACAGCGGAGGGGGAAGAGATCGGTGTCAGCAGCGATGTGGGCTGCATCTGCAGTGCCCACATCGCTGCGCACCGAAATTTAACCCCTCAATTCCCTGCCAACACTCTGCAATAGCCTGCCATTACTCTGCATTACTCTGCAATACCCCCATTACTCTGCATTACTCTGCAATACCCCCATTACTCTGCATTACCCTGCAACACTCTGCATTACCCTGCAGCACTCTGCATTACCCTGCAACACTCTGCATTACCCTGCATTGCCCTGCAACACTCTGCATTGCCCTGCAACACTCTGCATTGCCCTGCAACACTCCGCAATGCCCTGCAACACTCCGCAATGCCCTGCAACGCTCCGCAATGCCCTGCAACGCTCCGCAATACCCTGCAACGCTCCGCAACACCTTGCAACACTCCGCAACACCTTGCAACACTCCGCAATACCCTGCAACACTCTGCAATACCCTGCAACACTCTGCAATACCCTGCAACACTCCACAACACCTTGCAACACTCCGCAATACCCTGCAACACTCCGTAACACCTTGCAACACTCCGCAATACCCTGCAACACTCCGCAACACCTTGCAACACTCTGCAATACCCTGCAACACTCTGCAATACCTTGCAATACCCTGCAACACTCCGCAACGCCCTGCAACACTCCGCAACGCCCTGCAAAACTCCGCAACGCCCTGCAACACTCCGCAACACCTTGCAACACTCTGCAATACCCTGCAACACTCTGCAATACTCTGCAACACTCTGCAACGCTTTGCAATACCCTGCAACACTCTGCAATACCCTGCAACACTCTGCAATACCCTGCAACACCCGCCAATACCCTGCAACACTCTGCAATGCTCTGCAACACCCGCTAATACTCTGCAACACTCTGCAATGCTCTGCAACACCCGCCAATACCCTGCAATGCAATACTCTGCAACGCCATACTCTGAGATACCCAGCCATAGTCGGTGATACCCTGCAATACCCAGCCATAGACATCCCCCCCCCCCCCCTCCCGCCGCCCTCCGGTGCTTCTATCGAATCGCTAATACGATCAAAGACAATCTTTTTTTTTTTTTTTTTTTTTTTTTTCCAGGCTTCCCAGCTTAGAGGTGAGATGCGGGGTCTTATTGACCCCACATCTCACTGTAAAGAGGACCTGTCATGCCATATTTCTATTACAAGGGATGTTTACATTCCTTGTAATAGGAATAAAAGTGATCAAAAAAATTATTTTTGGGGAAAAAAATGTCAAACTAAAATAAATAAAGTAAAATGAACAATAAAAAAAAATGTTTTTTTTTAAAGCGCCCCTGTCCCCATGTGCTCGCATGCAGAAGCGAACGCATACGTAAGTCCCGCCCACATATGAAAACGGTGTTCAAACCACACATGTGAGGTATCGCTGCGAACGTTAGAGCGAGAGCAATAATTCTAGCCCTAGACCTCCTCTGTAACTCAAAACATATAACCAGTAAAAAAAAAATTTAATTGTCGCCTATGGGGATTTTTAAGTAGCGACGTTTGGCGCCATTCCACGAGCGTGTGCAATTTTGAAGAGTGACATATTAGGTATCTATTTACTTAGCGTAACTTCATCTTTCACATTATGGAAAAATTGGGCTAACTTTACTGTTTTTTTTTTTTTTTTAAGCCCAAAACTGTTTTTTTTTCCAAAAAAAAGCATTCGAAAAATTACTGCGCAAATACCGTGCGAGATAAAAAGTTGCAAAGACCACCATTGTATTCTCCAGGGTGTTTGCTAAAAAAACATATATAATGTTTTGGAGTTCTATGTAATTTTCTAGCAAATAAATGATGATTTTTACATGTAGGAGAGAAATGTCAGAATTGTCCTGGATGCTCCAGAACACCTGATGGCGCTCCCTGCATGTTGGGCCTCTGTATGTGGCCACACTGTGTAAAAGTCTCACACATGTGGTATCGCCATACTCGGGAGTAATAGCAGAATGTGTTTTGGGGTGTAATTTGTGGTATGCATATGCTGTGTGTGAGAAATAACCTGATAATATGACAATTTTGTGAAAAAAAAAAAAAGTAAAAAAAATCTTGATTTTGCAAAGAATTGTGGGAAAAAATGACAACTTCAAAAAACTCATCATGCCTCTTACTAAATACCTTGGAATGTCTTCTTTCCAAAAAGGGGTAATTTGGGGGGTATTTGTACTTTTCTGGCATGTTAGGGTCTCAAGAATTGAAATAGGCCGTCAGTACTTCAGGTGTGATCAATTTTCAGATATTGGCACCATAGCTTGTGGACTCTATAACTTTCACAAAGACCAAATAATATCCACCAATTTGTACTTATTTTTACCAAAGATATGTAGTAGTATAAATTTTGGCCAAAATTTATGAAGAAAAAATTACTAATCTGCTAAATTTTCTAACAGAAACAAAGAAAAATTCATTTTTTTACAGAATTTTTGGTATTTTTTCCTTTATAGCACAAAAAATAAAAAACCCAGCGGTGATTAAATACCACCAAAAGAAAGCTCTATTTGTGTGAAAAAAAGGACAAAAATTTCATATAGGTCCAGTGTTGCATGACTGAGTAATTGTCATTCAAAATGCGAGAGCACCGAAAGCTGAAAATTGGTCTGGTTATTAAGGGTGTTTAAGTGCCCAGTGGTCAAGTGGTTAATCAATGCTGGGGTTTTCATTGTTTGCTAAACAGACAAAGGACTTCCAACAAGGGTTCATGCACACAGTTTTTCAAAAACGCCAGAGCTTTAGCAGTGCTAAAAATGCCCGTTTTGTTTAGCTGCGTTTTTATTAGTGGTACTGTGCGGTTTCACTCGTTTTTGCACAATTTTTGGCATTAGTGTTTTTAGGTGTATTCTTAAAAACATTCCCTATAATGTAAAAATGCCTAAAAACGTCAAACGCGGCTAAACATATTTAGCCACTTTTAGATGCTTTTTGCCCTGTTTTTTGGCATTTTTCATTTTTTTACAGCTTGTTTTTACTGCTTCTGGAAACACAGGCTGTCATTTTTTTCTACTTCCCCTAAACGCTTATGCCTCCAAATGCCTCTGACAGTTTATGTGTGCATAAATGCCAAATGGCCTTAACAGCAGCTGTAAAAACGTTCTGTGTGCATGAGCCCTAAGACCTCTTGCACACGGTACTCCTGTTTGAGCATCTTCTTTTTCAGAAGTTTTAGTTTTTATGTATTTTCGCACATATGTGTTTGCAAAATTTTGCGCACATTTCTGTGCACACGCAGGAAGCTTTTTCTCGCGTTGACAATGTCAATGGACATATCTGTGCAAATTTGCATGCAAATGCGTGCATGAGGCGTAAGTTACTGACCAAAAATGCTGATTTGTTTTTCTTTTTTTTACTGAAGAATACACAGAGTTTGTTTACACACCTGTGTGCATAGGCACATTACAATTAATGGGCTGTATTTCAGGTGTACTGAGCCTTTTCATGCTGCAGTGTGCAAGAGGCCTAACAATGCAAGTCTGTTTACGTGGGACCAGCTGTGATTTAACATAGCTGATCAAATTGAAAAGGGTCGCTGTGATTGGCCCTTTGTCCTGATCTGTGATCAGTTGTGTCCAAAGGACACAGAGGTCACAGAGCACACCTTGATTCGCGCCCCAGGGAGAGTGCACATGGGGGGACGTCAATGGGCGTCCTCCCAGATTGGGAGAGCCATGCTGTAGCCAACTTTTGGCTATGGTGCGGTTGGGAACTGGTTAATTCCTGTATCATCAGCTCCATCTAATGGCCAAAATGTGGTATAATTTCTCATTTACATACAGTATAACTAAAGGCCAAACTCTTTTTTTTTTTTTGTTTATTTTGGATACAGTGGAGAGGGATTAGAACACCTTTCAGGTTTTTATTTCTTTATATTATTTCTGTTTAACATTATCAATAAAAGAGAAAGTAAAAGAAATTTTTTTGGGTTGTCCCCAGGACTGGTATAGTGGGGATATTTTCCAATGGGGACACTAGTTCTGGTGAACCTGCTGACAGCAGGGGATCCCTCACTTTAGAGGGATTGCCTCTCTCTTCTTGTTTTGGTTATCGGACAGGAAGTGAAAGGAAATCTCCCAAATGCAAAACAGATGGCGAAAATAAACCTTACAGGTGTTATAACACTTTCTTACTCTGACCAAGAAAAAAAAAAAGTTTTGCCTTTAGTTCCATGTTAATGTATTTCAGAAAACAGAACTACATTTTGACCACTAGATAAAGTGGATGATACAGGAATTATTCTATTAGAAAAAATACAGTGAAATTTTGTTCAGCTTGCATAAATGTTTCTGACTTTACTAACTCCTAAATGTGAACCTAGACTAATGCCACGTACACACGACTGGACTTTTCGTCAGCAAAGGTCCGACAGAGCAAATCCGTAGGACAATTCGTTCGTGTGTAGGCTCCATCGGACCTTTGCTGTCCAAAAATCTGACAGACTTTAGAAATAGAACATGTTTCAAATTTTTTCGCCGGAACCCAGTTCTGCGAAAAATCCACTCGTGTGTATGCTAGTCCGACGGATGAAAACCGACACTAGGGCAGCTATTGGCTACTGGCTATGAACTTCCTTATTCTAGTCCGGTTGTACGTCATCACGTTCGAATCCGTCAGACTTTGATGTGATTGTGTTTGGCCAAGTCCGTTCATTCGGAAAGTCCATCGGAACTCTGCCGAAAGTCCATCTGAAAGACCGTCGGACCTAGTCCGTCGAAAAGTCCGCTTGTGTGTACGCGGCATAAGGCTTAATGTACACGGTCCGTTTTAAAACCTCTCCTGAATGATTAAACTTGACAGATATTAACCGATGCTTAAAAATGTCTGTTTTGCCCCGTTCACATGCTGCGTTTACATGCTGCGTTTACTGCATCTAAATTTAGAGGCTTTTTTTTTTAAAAAATTTTTTTTCAAATACCGTATTTATCGACGTATAGCACGCACAGGCGTATAACACGCACATTAATTTTAAGAGGAAAGTTTTAGGAAAAAAACTTACATTTTAAATAGGAAACTTTGAAGCAAAATAAGGGTCAGTGCCTATCTGCAGCCTCACCATTGCCATCAATGCAGCCTGATCAGTCCATATCAATGCGGCAGCCTCACCATTGCCATCAATGCAGCCTGGTCGATGCCCATCTGCAGCCTAGAGGGGACAGGGAGGGGGGCGGAACAAGCGCCAACAGATTACATACAGTGAGAATCTCCTATGATAGACAGAATAGTAGTCCAATGGCGGCCCAGGAGACGGGACTTCCTATTACAGAGGGCGCCAAGTAAACAGGAGATTCTCACTGTATGTAATCTGACAACGCTCATCCCGCCCCCCTCCCTGTCCCCTCCAAGGCAGCTAAAATTGAAGTATTGTCGTATAACACGCACACACTATTTGCACAACCAATTTTCATGGTGAAAAAGTGAGTGTTATACGCCAATAAATACAGTAGTCAAAAATGTACATCCATCAAAAACGCTTGTAAATGAAAAACAGCTAAATGCGAGTTACCACGTTTACAAGCTGTTACAGGCATTTGGCGTTGCAAATTGCTTTACAAAAAAATGCTTCTAAACTCAACTGCCTAGAAACCACTATAAACGACCCTGTGTAGATGATAAGATAACATAGAGGAGAGTTCAGGGGCAGCTGGAAAAAAAATGCCCAACTGCTCCTAAACATCAGCAGCAGGGTATATGAAGCATTTAAGTGATACAAAACCATATTTGTATTCTCCAAAAAGAATCCACACACATCCACTACTTGATAGCCCTGTATTCCATTTTTCATGTAATTGTTTCCTACTGTGTTTTTCTGTAATGTGCTCCGTGGCCTCCCAAACTTCTTTTCCCTCTCACTTCTATTTGTTTGGAACAATGAGTGTATGTTGGCTGTGGCTATGTGCACTGCCCTATGCACACTAAAAATCACATAGTCCCTTGTCCATCTTTGGAGCGAGCAAGATAGGATGGTTACATTCCTATATACAGTAGGATCATGGAGAACAAACATAGGCACACTCTAAACCCCCATATACACTATCAGATTTTCTGCTGATTTTTGTCTTCAGATTTACCAAAACCATGTAGTGCAAGGGCCTGCCTGATTGCATACACATTGAAACGCCTAAGGTTTGACCTCATATTATATGGTTTTTGTAAATCTGAAGACAAAAATCAGCAGGCAATCTGTATGTATGGGGCTTAAGAGGAAGTCTGATCACAGCAGCAAAAAAAAAAAAAGAAGGAATTTGGAGGTCTGGAGGAGGCTGAGAACAATATAAAGGACTTTTTGAGTAAGGTATATATATTGAAATATATTTTTTATTAAACCAAAGTTAATTGTCATATTAGGCTGTATGCAGTTTTGCTGAAAAGTTTGCATATCGACCCAACTTTGATGCCTCTGGGCTGGCTAGCTCAAGGCAAGGAAACTAAAGGAGGATTCTGAGGTGGTTGGGTGCCGTCTCGGGTTCGGGAGAGACCCATTGTACTTCGAGCATTCCAGGGGAGGACTCTTTAGAAGAACACCATGTACAGGTTGGTTTTCTTAACAAGAGCATGGAAGGGCTGAATTTGCAGAAAGAATCCGGTCTTGTGGATATCGCCAAGCAGGCTGAGCGATCCAGGTATCCTACAAGTGTTCTACAGCTTATGCCGCGTACACACGATTAAACAATCCGGTGGAAAAGTCTGGCAAACTCAAGTCCGCCAAACAATCCCCCCGTGTGTAGCCTCCGGCATACTTTTTTGACCCGAAAGTACGGTGGACTTAGAATGCCGTGTTGCACTCCAATCTTCCCGCCAGACTCGCATTTCGGCGGACAATCCGGCCGTGTGTATGCCAGTCCGCCGTACTTTTGAAATGAGCGGACTTTTCCCGCCCGGAGAAAAGTCCGCTCATTTTGAGCAGGTCTCCAGGTAGGCGGGGCCCGTGAAGGAGACGTCGCTGGCCCCGCCGCCTGGTATGGACTTAAAGGGGAACCCCAACGCCGAAAAAAATCGGCGTGGGGGTCCCCCCCAAGTCCACAACAGACCCTTGTCTGAGCACGCTACCCGGCCGGCCAGGAAAGGGGGGGCGAGCGAGCGAGCGTCCCCCCTCCTGAGCCGTACCAGGCCCTCAACATGGGGGGTGCCTTGGGGAAGGGGGGGCCGCGCTGCCCCCCCACCCCAAAGCACCTTGTCCCCATGTTGATGAGGACAAGGGCCTCTTCCCGACAACCCTGGCCGTTGGTGGTCGAGGTCTGCGGGCGGGGGGCTTATCGGAATCCGGGAGCCCCCTTTAATAAGGGGGCCCCCGGATACCGGCCCCCACCCTATGTGAATGAATATGGGGTACAATGTACCCCTACCCATTCACCTGTAAAATAAAAGTACAAAAAAAACACAACACACGAGATAAAATACTTTATTGCACAGCTCCGGGGGTCTTCCGTCTTCGGGGGTCTTCTCGCCGGACTCCTCCGCTATCTTCTTGTAGCTCTTTTGCTAGCGGAGGAGTCTGGCTTTCTTCCTCGCCGCCGGCCTCTTCTTCCGACTTCGGGGGTCTTGTCCCCCTCTTCGGTTCTTCTGCCGGGCTAACCGCGCCTTCTTATAGCTCTTTTACAGGCGGTGGCCCGGTCTTCTGTCGCCTCTGCCGCCGCCGCCTTCCGTTCTTCTTCTTCTTCTTCTCCAGGAGATGTTGACTCGACGATCTCTCTGGCCGCAATGCCAGGGACGCGCTGCGCTGCCACTTATATAGGGACAAGGGGCGGTGTCACATGGGTTTATGTCACATGGGTTGGTCACATGGGTTGATGTCACATGGCGACAGTCCCAGCATCCTCCGGGACTGTGACATCGTAAGGGGGCGGGGTCACCATGTGACACCAACCCATGTGACACCGCCCCTTGTCCCTATATAAGTGGCAGCGCAGCGCGTCCCTGGCATTGCGGCCGGAGAGATCGTCGAGTCAACATCTCCTGGAGAAGAAGAAGAAGAAGAAGAAGAACGGAAGGCGGCGGCGGCGACAGAAGACCGGGCCACCGCCTGTAAAAGAGCTATAAGAAGGCGCGGTGGCCCGGCAGAAGAACCGAAGAGGGGGACAAGACCCCCGAAGTCGGAAGAAGAGTCCGGCGGCGAGGAAGAAAGCCATACTCCTCCGCTAGCAAAAGAGCTACAAGAAGATAGCGGAGGAGTCCGGTGAAAAGACCCCCGAAGACGGAAGACCCCCGGAGCTGTGCAATAAAGTATTTTATCTCGTGTGTTGTGTTTTTTTTGTACTTTTATTTTACAGGTGAATGGGTAGGGGTACATTGTACCCCATACTCATTCACATAGGGTGGGGGGGGCTCCCGGATTCCGATAAGCCCCCCGCCCGCAGACCCCGACAACCAACGGCCAGGGTTGTCGGGAAGAGGCCCTTGTCCTCATCAACATGGGGACAAGGTGCTTTGGGGTGGGCACCCCCCATGTTGAGGGCATACGGCCTGGTACGGCTCAGGAGGGGGGGCGCTCGTTCGCCCCCCTTTCCTGGCCGGCCGGGTAGCGTGCTCGGACAAGGGTCTGTTGTGGACTTAGGGGGGACCCCCACGCCGATTTTTTTCAGCGTTGGGGTTCCCCTTTAAGTCCATACCAGGCGGCGGGGCCAGCGATGTCTCCTTCGCAGGCCCCGCCTACCTGGAGACGCGCTCGAAATGAGCGGACTTTCCTCTGCGTGTGTGGGCGAGTCAGTTCATTTCAAAAGTAGGGCGGATAGTACGGCGGACTTAGTACGCCGTATTAGTCCGCTCAAAAAGTGCCGTGTGTGGGCAAGTAGCCCGTTACGAAAGTCCGACGGACAGTCTGGCGGGAAGTCCGCCAGACTAAGTACGTCGGACATACCGCTACGTGTGTACGCGGCTTTAGTTTCCCTATGTGTTCTGCAACAACGTCAGTGACAAAGACTTTGTTCCTGAGTAAGCACCTTGTTGGCTGCTAGGCCTTGTGAGAGAGGGACTGTCCAATCTGAGTGTTCATCCAGCTGCGAATGGCTATTCTCTGGATGCAGTCAAAGTAAGCAAGTTCTTTAACATTTTTTGGACTTTGACATTGAGGGTACCTGAACTACCCTTTCCAACCCTCTGATCCCAAGTTGAAAGACTGTTCAATGGTTTGAGTTTTTGCAAATAAAATCCATTCAAGTGGATCTATTGTCAGTCTCAAGTTACTGGGTCATCTACCACGGGACATCCCCTAGACATGTCACAAGGAGAACGAGAGGTAACGGTAAGCCCAAAAATAACCAGCAGCTCCTTCGGGGGTTAGTGCTACAATATTTTGTATATACCCTTTAGCATCAATGACAGTGTACAGTCTTTTGTAATAGTTTGCAATATGAAGCCCCGAAGTGGTACATCTGCCCATTCATGACTAGGGTAACCAGATAACTTACTTCCCCAACAATACATGTAGACCTTAACTGTTAACCCTAAAATAAATACTCGGACACCTGCTTGGATGAAAATGGCCTCAACGGCCTTTATTAAATAACAATAAAAAACTAAACTTTATTTTAAATATTTTCAACAATATAAAACTTGTAACAACTTCCAGTTACCCAAAAGATCTTAAGTGCTTTTTGACTGGTCCCTGATGACCCCTTATTATTTTGAGCCTGTGATCCCCTCTTTGTCAGCATCTGTCCCCAGCTGCCAACTTGCCTCGAGGACTTACTAACTGACCACAGACCCCCAACACATGTTAGCCATTAATCTGGACTGACACCAGCCCAAACATATTGACTCCATCTCTGGCATGGGTCCCAACCTTTTTTCAAATGACCCATGCATTTCTACATATATATTTCCATATATATATAGCAGTCGTCAAGGACCCAACGCCACACCCCATAGCGACAGCACTACCAACCAAACCAATATCTATTCTAAGGGAGGGCGGGCGGGAACGTTTCTCCTCGCTTGCTGACCCCCAACTGCTGACTTGCTCCACCCTAGCACATGGAAGAAAGAACCACACTCCTCCCCCCTCGTGACCATCTACCAATGGGGTAAGTACGCCTGCATCCTAAACCCCCCCCACGCTGCCTTTTTTCTCTATCCTAGTAATTTTCCTGCACCCTGTCATGTATGTCCTGCGCTTCCTTTTTAATACAGCTTCGTACATGTCTTCCTGGCAAAATGCCCACAGGTCATGCAAACTCTTTGGTTGTCTTGCATGAACTGCACGCTTGAGATCTCCCAAGAGTGGCTCGATGATATTAAGGTCAGGAGACTGTGATGGCCACTCCAGAACCATGCTGTAACCACTGGAGTGTCAACTTGGCCTTGTGCTTAGGGTCGTTGTCATGCTGGAGAGTCAAAGAGAGTCGAAAGCACAGCTTTTGTGCAGAAGAATGCAAATTGTCTGCCAGTATTTTCTGATAAAATGCTGCCTTCATCTTTCCATCAATTTTCACAAGATTCCCCGTGCCCTTAGAACTCGCATACCCTCAAAAATCAGTGAGCCACCACCATGTGTTACAGTGGAGATCCTATTCTTGTCACTATAGGCCTTGTTGACTCTTCTACAAACATATGCTTATTGTTGTGTCCATAAAACTCTACTTTGATCTCATCATTCCAGATTAAAGTGTGCTAGAAATTGTGAAGCGCATAAAGGTGCTGTTGGACATATTGTATCCAGGCTTTTTCGTGACATTGGCACAGTAAAGGCTTCTTTCTAGCGTAATTCGACCATGCAGCTGATATTTGTTCAAATATCATCATATTGTGCTCCTTGAAACAACCACACCAATTTTTTCCAGAGCTGCCTGTATTTCTCCTGAGGTTTCCTGTGAGTTTTTCTTTGTATCTCTAAAAATTCTTCTGGCAGTTATGCCTGTGATCTTTTTTGGTCTACCTGACTTTTGCTTGGTATCGAGAGATCCCCAAATTTTCCACTTCTTAATAAGCGATTAAACAGTACTGACTTGCATATTTAAGGCTTTGGATATTTTTTTTTATTTCCTTTTCCATCTTTAAGTTTCATTACCTTGTTATGCAGGTCTTTTAACAGTTCTTTTCTGCTCTCCATGGCTCAGTATCTAACCTGATCAGTGCATCCATGTTAGAGCTAACGTACTCATTTACTATTTATACATAGACACCAATTGCAATTTAAAAAGACAAATGTAGGGAAATGTACCTTAAATTGCCATTTTAACTTGTGTGTGTCACCTTGGGTGTCCATACCAAGGCCAAACATTCCAGGGTATGTACAATTTTGAGCAAGGCCATTTGGGTGATTTCTGTTATTATTTAGATTTAAAAAGGAGGCAAACAAGTATGTGATAATAAATCACTTCATATGATCACCATCCTTAAATAAAAGAGATTTTTTGACATGACCTTTTTTAATATCAATGCCAACATTTCACAATTTCTGCCCGGGTATGCAAACCTTTTAGCACAACTGTGGCCACATAAATTTGCAACTGTCTATGGTTGCCAAGGGCCTCTCATTTCAGAGGTCAGTAGCCTTGTTTTTCAAATTGCCCCACCAGGTAAGGGGAGGCTCATAAGCTGCCATGGCAGATGACCCCCTTAGCGCAGGAAGGTTGCCAACTATATACGTCTTTCAAAATAGCCTGCATACTCACAGGTCAACATGGGAGTACAAAGAGCCCAGTTACTGGTACAAGGCATGCACTACATACTCTTAATTGACTCTCATTTTCCACTTGCAGTTAAGGATAATACATTGTGCATTGGCATCCCAAATACAGCCAGAAAGAGAGGCTGGGAGCTTTACATACAGATCCTTATGAACTATTCTCTAACAGTAATTATGCATCTGACTTTTACTTTAAAGCAGTTCTGTTTTGATGCTAGAAATGTTTTTATGTTTGCCATGACAGGCCTACTCTGAGGGCGCCAAAAGGGTCCCTCTGTCATAATGGTTAATGGAGATTTAATATATTTTAAATTTGCTTAGGAACTGAGAATTGATCTCCAAACTAAGTCTACAGAGGTTGCCATGGAGACAGTGGATTGCTCCCTCTGTGGTAAGGGCCTGTCGCCCAGGAGATTCAGCGACTTAAATTCTGTTTTTGAAGCAGCAGATAAGAAATCCTAAAGTTTTCATGTAAATATTCTATTTTTTTTTTTTTCCAATATTGTGCACTACAGATATACACACTACAGATAATCCATGCTTGAAGAACTACAGATTTTTTAAAGAAATCGTTAGCTTTCACCCAGCGATGGTCCCTGATAATAAGATATTTATTTTATGTGCAGTTTATAAAAAGTTGGATGAGATCCCTGTGTAGTCTTCATAATGGTAGGTTATTATGGAGAGCAGGGTTCCATGATACGTAGGTCACCTCCAGAGGTTGCTAAGGGTTCCTTAAACAATTTCTGTCTCCCAGATATGCTGCCACCAACACCAAAGATCTTTTCAGATACTTGTGAGGTCCTTCACTGAATACCATTGTACTAAGTTCCTTCACTGACCACCAGTGTACCGGGGTCCTTCCCTGACCCTATAGTATACTGGGATCCTTCACTGACAACCAGTGTACTAGGATCCTTCACTGGCCACCAGTGTACTAGGATCTTTCACTGACCATCAGGTACTAAGGTTCTTTCCTGACCATTAGTTTACTAGGGTCCTTCACTGACTGACAGTGTACAAAGAACCTTCACTGGCTGCCAGTGTACAAGAGTCCTTCACTAACAACCACTCTACTAGGTTCCTTCATTGTCCACCCGTGTACAAGGGTTCTTCACTGACTACCAGTGTACAAGGGTTCTTCACTGACTACCAGTGTACAAGGGTTCTTCACTGACCGCCAGTGTACCAAGGTCTTTCAATGATCCTGTGTACTAGGGTCCTTCACTATCTACCAGTGTTCTAGGGCCCTTCACTGACCGCCAATGTACTAAGGCCCTTCACTGATGGCCAGAGTACTAGGGTTCTCCACTGACCGCCAGTGTACTAGGTTCCTTCATTGTTCACCAGTGTACTAGGGCCCTTCACTGTCCACCATTGTACTAGGGTCCTTCACTGACTGCCAGTGTACTAGGGTACATCACTGACCCCCAGTGTACTGGAGTACTTCACTAACCCTCAGTGTACTAGGGTTCTTCACTGACTGCCAGTGTACTTACTTTAGGTCCTTCGCTGACCCCCAGAGTACTAGGGTTCTTTACTGACCGCCAGTCTACTAGGGTCCTTCTTTGCCCACCAGTGTACTAGGGTCCTTCACTGTCCATCAGTGTACTAGGGTCCTTCACTGTCCACCAGTGTACTAGGGTTCTTCACTGACCGCCAGTGTACTAGGGTCCTTCACTGACCGCCAGTGTGCTAGGGTCCTTCACTGACCGCCAGTGTGCTAGGGTCTTTCACTGACCGCCAGTGTACTAGGGTACTTCACTGACCACCAGTGTACTAGGGTACTTCACTGACCGCCAGTGTACAAGGGTACTTCACCAACCACCAGTGTGCTAGGGTACTTAACTGACCACCAGTGTACTAGGGTACTTCACTAACCACCAGTGTACTAGGGTTCTTCACTGACCGCCAGTGTACTAGGGTACTTCACTCACCACTAGCGTAAGGAGGCAACTCATCAAAGACCATTGAACACCAACGTCAGGGAACACTACTGTTTTTTCTACTTGCCTTTTTTGGCCATTATTGGTATTTTGTTAGATTATTATTACTGCAAAAATATTTTCATATAGCAGCCCTGAATGACAAATATGCTAAGTATGCCACATTCTTTATTTTTAGTTTTTTATTCTTAGTTCTACAGCTTACTGTCCATGCTAAAGCTCTCTACAACCTATAAATTACTTCAAGAGTTTCTTCATGTAGAGCATTTATTAGTCATTAATAATAGTGTTCACAAATAATTTGTAGAAAGGACCCTGCAAATTCAAATATTGCTCCATCAGACCAACAAAATGTATTAAGGTAGAACAGCTATATACACTTATGTGAACTGTCTCAGCTGGCAAAAGATATGTAATTCTGTTCAGCTACTTTTGTTATTCATACCCCAGACAGGAAAGTGGCACCACTGTTAGCCCCCGTACACACGGTCAGAGATTCCGAAACAAAATCCGTCGGAGTAATTCCGACGGATTAATTCCGGAAGAGATCAGGAAGTGATGTTGCATACACACGACTCAGTTGTCGGAAAATCCGATTGTACATAACGTAATGATGTTATTTCGTTAGGACGAGACTACGTTCAGGCTAGTAGCCAATAGCTTTGGTCTAGGAATTTGATCTGAGCATGCGTGGCACTTTTTCCGTCGGAGTAGGCTACACATGATCGGAGTATGTCCGATCGGAGCATTTTGTCGGAAAATTTTACCGGCAAGTTGGAAAAGCTGGTCCGTCGGATATTCCAACGGAAACAGTCCGATGCAGACCACACACAGTCGGAATATCAGACAAAACAGTCCGATAGGAAACATTCCGTCTGAATCTCTGACCGTGTGTACAAGGGCTTAGAAGTGCTCTGTTAGAAGCAGTGCTATCATCTTCCTGCAGCCTGCTGATGGACAATAAAGGAGCAGCAGCATCATACATGTTTATCACAGAGGTAAGTAGTATGTAGTGCACTGTGCAGTTGTTCAGAGTAAGTATTGCAGAGGTCAGAAGTATGTAGCGCACTGTGCAGAGGTCAGTAGTATGTAATGCACTATGCAGAGGCCAGTAATATGTAACGCAATGTGCAGAGGTCAGTAGTATGTAACGTACTGTACCAAGGTCAGAAGTAACTATTGCAAAGGTCAGTAGTGTGTAACGCACTGTGTAGGAGTCAGAAGTAAGTATGGCGGGTTCAGTAGTATTTAACACACTGTGCAGGAGTCAGGAGTCAGTATTGCAGAGGTCAGTAATGTGTAACACACTGTGCAAGGGACAGGAGTAAGTATGGCAGAGGTCAGTAGTATATAACACACTGTGCTTAGGTTGGTAGTATGTAAAGCACTGTGCAGGGGGCAGGAGTAAGTATTGCAGGGGTCAGGAGCATGTAATGCAAAGTGAAGGGGTCAGGAGATAGGATCTGCGTGGAATTTTCCCTGTATGTACAGGGAGCTGACTGTTCTGTACAAATGACCAGGGTCCTTTTAAGCACCTGCCCTGACTGAAGTACTGAATGTCTGTAGTGGAAGGGGTAGTGTCAGAATTGTTTGGAGCAGCCATTCAGATTGCAGCTGTCACTCACCTGGACATAGGAAGCAACTTCTGGTTAGTTGCGGTTACTGCCTGTGTGCACTGAGAACCTGCCCTTTGCTGCATTATGTCATCAGGAACAGTGCCAGTGCTGTGTTCCGTATACTAAATGTTGTTGTGGAACCATCTCCCCTCATTGTGTATGCTTGTATGAATATTTACTATGTAAAAGAATGCTGTCTGCTCTACTAAAACTTATTGTAGTACATAGTATTTTTCAGACTTGCAGTTATAAGCATTGCTGTCCACTGTGAAGGTGTAAGGGCAATAACTATGTAGCGGCCATAACCTGTTGCAGGGCGGTCTTGACTTAATGGGCTTACCAGTTACCTTCTCTTGGCCTGCCAACGACTGGTACAGTGACACAGATGGAGTCCTTTCAAAAAGGTTTTATTTTGCAGTAGAACTCTCAATCAACACAGTCTCTTAGGGAACAGAGGGCAGGGGTGAAGAACTCAGGCACCTCGAACTGCAGGTCTAGCAGAGTCTCTATTTCCCCCAAGAGAGTAGCCACTCGCAGTTGGGCACTTCAAGGCTGAACAGATCTCTAGCCAGAGATCATGGCAGTCAGCACGTCGACTCAAACTAGAACAAACAACTTAAGGGCAAACAGGAACCTTTTTCCTCCGTACCTGGAACGTTTCCCGTCTCCTTTATGGTACTGGAAAAGTGTGAATTCGTCAATGTCCTTCTCAACTCAGTAACCAGGCACTTCTCAGGATGCCACTTGCCGGCCCTCCTCCGAAGAGTCCTCCCCCGGTCACTTCCACAAGCTGCGGTGTCCCTCCAAGCCGAGAGCACACCCGGACACTTTGAATCCTCCCTCAGTTACTGCACCTCAGACTAGCAGGTTCCGAGACTCGGGAACAGACGGATCTCTACCCCAGACCAGGCAGGTCTATCAGGAGCCACCGACAGAAACATGTTGCGGGGTGTCGAACACCCCGTGACTGGGACCCCTCACAGGGCTACCCCAGTCCTGGAACCAGGCCAGACCACACGGATCTCTCGCACAACTCTGGAACCCCGGACACATGACCCACACCTCTTTAAGTACCCCTTCCCAGACTCCCCAGCGGGCCCCGGCAGTCCCACTGATTGGCTCCGGGAAGGCTGATACTTAAACATCCAACCAGACCTGGTTCTAGACTGTCATGTGCACCTCACTGTCCACATGACCAGGCAGAACTTCCAAACACAGCCTGGCCAGACTGGTGTTAAGGTCTATCTACACAATTAACCATCAGAACCTTTACTGTTCTGAGGCCAAAAAACTGATCCCAAATGTCATCCGCTACAACTAGAATGAAAAACATTACTGCTGATAATAATGGAATTCATTGACAGCCACATGAAGTCTTGGTAGTACTCAGGGGCGGACTGACAACTCATGGGGCCCCCGGGCAATAGGAGATCATGGGGCCCCCCCTGTGTCCCAGCCACACTGCCCACATTACATACATTGGCCTCTACCCCCTTTAGCTGCAGAGGCAGCAGCTGAGGATGTACACATGCTGCGGCAGGAATTATACCCCCTGTTGCTTTTGGTGGATGATCATGACCCAATCAAGGGAATAGGGCCACTCTGCAAACACCCAGCAACAATGTGTAATGCACGCAGTAGCATCATGCTAGTGTGAGATCCAAGGGGTTAAAGCAGGTTAACCCCTCCTTATAGCCTGCTTTAGCCACTTGGTCGCTGTACTGGATAAGGTTGCCCAACCTTTGCAGAGCAAGCCCCATGCCAAGCGTGACAGGGTGTATAATTTCTGCTGAGGCTGCAACATGTGTAAACCCCTGGACCCCTAGGATGGAAGCAGAGAGGGATCCCTGGGATGGGGGCCAGAGGGGGATCCCTGGGATGGGGACAGAGGGGATCCCTGGGATGGGGGCAGAGGGGGATCCCTGGGATGGGGGCAGAGGGGGATACCTGGGATGGGGGCAGAGGGGGATTCCTGGGATGGGGGCAGAGAGCTGCAGACATGATAAAAGACAAGAGATGGTCAGATGCTGCGGACATGATACAGGAGGTGGACAAAGGCTTCAGACATGATACAGGAGGTGGACAGAGGTTGCGGACATACTGCAGGAGGTGGACAGAGGTTGCAGACATACTGCAGGAGGTGGAGAGAGGTTGCGGACATACTGCAGGAGGTGGACAGAGGTTGCGGACATACTGCAGGAGGTGGAGAGAGGTTGCGGACATACTGCAGGAGGTGGAGAGAAGTTGCGGACATACTGCAGGAGGTGGACAGAGGTTGCGGACATACTGCAGGAGGTGG
Organism: Lithobates pipiens; assembly: GCF_037356315.1. Classification (NCBI taxonomy): domain Eukaryota; kingdom Metazoa; phylum Chordata; class Amphibia; order Anura; family Ranidae; genus Lithobates; species Lithobates pipiens. The sequence goes on along the minus strand of NW_027507785.1, from coordinate 262,761,454 downwards.
ACAGAGGTTGCGGACATACTGCAGGAGGTGGACAGAGGTTGCGGACATACTGCAGGAGGTGGACAGAGGCTGCGAACATACTGCAGGAGGTGGACAGAGACTGCGGACATACTGCAGGAGGTGGACAGAGGCTACGGACATACTGCAGGAGGTGGACAGTGGTTGTGGACATACTGCAGGAGGGGGACAGAGGTTGCGGACATACTGCAGGAGGGGGACAGAGGTTGAGGACATGATAGTGTCCTCCTCACAGTAGCCTCCTCCTCTGTCCACCATCTCTACTTCTCCACATGATCAGTGTGCTGTGTCCTCCTCCTGTGCCCCTTTCAATTCTCCACTGGTCAGGGCAGCACAGTGCTTCTCTGACCTGTGGAGAGGTGAAAGGGACACAGGAAGAAGACACAGCACTGATGATGTGGAGAAGTAATATGATAGTTGACAGAACACATTAGCCTCTGTCCCTCCCCTGCATGCCACAGCTTCACCCTCCGCCACCTCCGGGCTCCCAGCGATGTCCTCCGCTCTCACTCACAGAGTTCACCCACAGTTTTACTCTCCTCTTCCCTCCTCAGTACTCACCCCTGCTCCTCTCCTCTGCCAGTGTCCCGATCGTCTATTCGAAAATGGCGCCGGGAGGCGCCATTACGTTACTGCGCATGCGCCGCCCAGCCGAGCGTGTACGAACTTTCCCGAGCCCGGTCGGCTTTGGAACAGCGCATGCGCCATTCCATGGTCGGCTCGCAGCCATCTTTTTTGCGGGCACCGATGCCCATAATAGATTTTAATGGCCAGCTCCAAAAAGGGGTTAACTATACGGGCGATTGCAAACACCGTGGGGCCCCCTGCTGGGCACCGGGCCCTCGATCCGCGCCCGACTGCCCTAATGGTCAGTCCGCCCCTGGTAGTACTCCTCATAATCTTTACATCTGATATTTGTTGGTTAGAGGACTTCATCACATCTTCCCCAAGGTACATGCCTGCACATATATACAGCAGCTTTCAAAATGTTGTGGCTGTAATGGCTGCATACCAGGCCATTCTGAAAGGCCAAACTCTGCCTCTATCGGCTGCATTCTTACAGGCCAGGGAGGTGCCCATTCTGGCAATGGGCCAATAGCAATGTGTGAGCGGTGAAAGCAACACGCTTCAGAAGTGTCTGAGCTTTGCCTGTTAGAATAGCCTGGAAGTTGGTGGTAAGGGCATTGTTTTGAAGGCTGCTGCAGGTATATGCAAGAAGCTCCAGAGTCCTGTGCCTGTCCACATTTCTTTCCTGCTGTCTGTCTCTTAAAATGCTTATTTTCTTCCCTTAACCACGTCAGCCCTGGAAGATTTGGCTGCTGAATGACCAGGCCATTTTTTGCGATTCGGCACTGCGTCGCTTTAACTGACAATTGCGCGGTCCTGCGATGCTGCACTCAAACAAAATTGACATCCTTTTTTTCCCACAAATGGAACTTTCTTTTGGTGGTATTTGATTGCCTCTGCAGTTTTTATTTTTTGCGCTATAAACAAAAAAAAATATGTCAGTTTTGTTAAAAAAAACACAATATTTTGTATTGTTTGCTATAATAAATATCCATTTTTTTTTTTAAAAAAAAGCTAATTTTTTTTCTCAGTTTAGGCTGATATGTATTCTTCTACATATTTTTGGTAAACAAAATCACAATAAGCATGTATTGATTGGTTTGCAGCGTCTACAAAATAAGGGATGGATTTACAGCATTTTTATTATTATTATTTTTTTTTTACTAGTAATGGTGGCGATCTGTGATTTTTATCAGGACTGTGACATTATGGCGGACACATCGGACACATTTTTGGGACCATTGGCATTTATACAGTGATCAGTGCTATAAAAATGCACTGATTACTATAAAAAAATTTCACTAGCAGGGAAGGGGTTAACTGTGTTCCCTGCGTGTGTTTATAACTGTAGGGGGAGGGGACTGACCTAGAGGAAATGTCAGATCGTGGTTTCTAGCTATTAGGAACTCACGATCTGTCACTCCTCACAGAACAGAACAGGGATTTGTGTTCTTGCCTCTCGCACCCACGATAACTCGTGACCGGTGGTTATCTCAACCGTCGGCCACGAGCATCTGCACCCCCGCAGTGCAGCAGGCGTGCGCCTGCTATCCCATGAGCCGACGTATAGTTACGACGGCTTGCGGGATCGTGCCGACCTGCCGCAGTATAATGACGTGGTTAAAGTGGTTGTAAACCTCTGAAATTAAAAAATAAAAAGCATTTTCATCTAGTGTACTAGCATCATTCTAAAGCACCTAGTGTCGATCCTGACTGCTCTCTCCTTCAATCTATATGTGTCACTAACAGTTTTCTTCGAAACCAGACAATTTATGGTGATGTTACACCTCCTCCCCCCCAAGCACACAGTAGGTGATTGACAGCCTCAATGAGACTGCGTAGAGGACGGGGTGTCCATTCCCTCCACTCAGGTCTGCAATTACACTCAGATCTGTGCTCTGTTGTGTGCAGTGTGTGACATCAGATCCCCACCCCCTGCCTCCTGGAACCTGGCAAATACCATCTGATCTGTGTGCTTTGGAGGGCTGTGGAGGAGAGGGGGGTGTGGATAAATAGCTATAGCTTATTTAGAAGCATTTGCTTCGTCACTGTGTATCATCTGAGGCTAGTCACTTCAGCGGGCTTATGTAAGGGTTTCTTATCACTTTAATGATAATTAAGGGACGTCTGTTACCAGAGAAGTCAAATCCTGACCCACATCTCTTAGAGTCCTTTCACACGGGGCGGATCAGTTCTGATCCGCCCCGTGGATGTCCGTTTGCTCAGCGGGGATCACTCCGCCGATCCCCGCTGAGCAGGGAGATGACAGGTCTGTCTCCGCACACTGTGCAGGGACGGACCTGTCACAGCGCCGCTCTCCCCTATGGGAGATCGGATGACGACGGACCGCAGTGCCCGTCGTCACCCGATCCGATCCGCAGACGGATGGAAAAATAGCTTTTTCCTCCGTCACACTTTTTCGGATCGGAGCGGGTCGGATGTCAGCGGACATGTCACCGCTGACATCCGACGCTCCATAGAGCTCTATGGAGCACCCGTTCAGGTCCGCCTGAAAAACTGACAGGCGGGCCTGAACGGGACGTTAGTGTGAAAGGGGCCTTACTCAGAAGACATCTGGCCCACATCTCTTAGGACCTTCCTCTGTTCCACATCTAAGCACTCTGGACAGTCTGTCTTGTAGGGCTCTGCTATGGTAACTGGAATAACTTGACTCACACTTTGGATCTCCTATAAACCTTATCTTGCTCCTCAACTGTTCATTTATCATGTTTAAATACAATCTTTACATCTACCATTTGTCCCTTGCTTCACATTTAGCCTTTTATCTTATAACACATCTAGAGTATGCCTAGCACTCCCATGGTGCCCAGTGATCCATCCTGGTGGATCTTTTGCTAAGAGAGAATGTTCGATGTTGTCCCAGATGACAAATATAACTGTTCATCGAGTGCTCCATAAATACACTAAACTACCTGACACCTGGAAGAAATCCTCTTTAACTGCTTTGGCTTGCCTACAAACTCCTGATTCCCTGTTCTGCCTAGTGACACGACAGAGATCACTGCTCCCTGTTATCGGGAGCAGTGATCACTGTCATGTGAGTAGTAGCCCACCCCCCCCCCCCCCCACAGTTAGAATCACTCCCTAGGAAACATTTAACCCCTTGATCAGTCCCTAGTGTTTAACCCCTTCTCTACCAGTGTCATTTACACAGTAATCAGTGCATTTTTATAGCACCGATCGCTGTATAAATAGCAATGGTCCCAAAGTGACTGCTAGTGTTGCTAGTGTTAACACTAGCAGTCACGAGAAAAATCACAGATCGCCGTCATTACTGATAAAAAAAAAATTATAATAAAAATGCCATAAAACTATCCCCGTGTTTTGTAGACGATATAACTTTTATGCAAAACCAATCAATATACGCTTATTGCGATTTCTTTTTTTACCAAAAATATGTAGAAGAATACATATCAGCCTAAACCGAGGAAACAATTAGTTTTTTTTTATACTTTTTGGGTGATATTTATTATAGCAAAAAGTAAAAAAATGCTTTCTTTTCTTTTTCAAAATTGTTGCTCTTTTTTTGTTTCTAGCGCAAAAAAATAAAAAACCACAGAGCTGATGAAATACCACCAAAAGAAAGCTCCATTTGTGCGGAAAAAAGCACATTAATTTTGTTTGGATGCAATGTCGCATGACCGCGCAATTGTCAGTGCCGAATCGCAAAAAGTGCTCTGGTCAGGAAGGGGGTAAATCCTTCAGGGGCTAAAGTGGTTAACCCCTTCCTGCCGAGCGTACGCAGATGTGCGTACTCGGCCTCCGGGGGGTATACCGGGATGATGCCCGCACCTGCAGGCATCATCCCGGTACCGTTTTTTTTCAGCAGGTGATTGGCTATCCAGCCATAACAACCGATGCGGCTAAAAGCCACTCGGCTGTTATGCCGGAGGAGCAGGAGGGGACGTACCCCCCTCCTGCCGCCTCCCGCCGCTGTTACCGGTGCTCCCGCTCGATCGGGAGCACCGATTCATGTTCCGCTGCCTCCGGCTGCTGGGGAGGAACTGTAACGAAGCCGTAATCGGCTTTGTTCCAGTCTCCTCATAGTAAACACGGAAGCGACGTCATAACGTCACTTCCCGTTTACTCGGCTGCCAATGGCGCCGGTTTTAAAAAGATATACGGTATTCAGAATCGCTGTTTTCGGTGATCTGAATACATTGAAGTGTAAAGGAGGGGTGGGGGGTCTTTTAGACCCCCGATCCCTCCATAAAGAGTACCTGTCACCATGTATTACTGTCACAAGGGATGTTTACATTCCTTGTGACAGCAATAAAAGTGATCCATTTTTTTTTTTTTTAAACAATTTAGTCATTTTAAAATAAATAAAAAAAATAAAAAAATAAAAAAATTTTTTTAAAGCGCCCGCCGTCCCCACGAGCTTGCGAAGCAAAGAAAACGCATACGGAAGTCGCACCCGCATATGTAAACGGTGTTCAAATCACACATGTGAGGTATTGCCGCGATCGTCAGAGCGAGAGCAATAATTCTAGCACTAGATCTCCTCTGTAACGCTAACCTGGTAACCGTAAAAATATTTTAAAGCATCGCCTATTGAGATTTTTAGGTACCGTACTTTGTCGTCAATCCACAAGTGTGTGCAATTATAAAGTGTGACATGTTTGGTATCTATTTACTCGGCGTAACATTATCTTTCACATTATGCAAATAAATTGGGCTAATTTTACTGTTTTTTTTTTTTAATTCATGAAAGTGTCCCTTTTACCAAAAAGTTGCGTTTAAAACACCGCTGCACAAATACCGTGTGACATAGAATATATTAACAATAGCCGTTTTATTCTCTACAGTCTCTGCTAAAAAAATATATATAATGTTTGGGGGTTCCAAGTAATTTTTTAGCAAAAAATATGGATTTTAACTTGTAAACACTAAATGCCAAAAATAGGCTTAGTCATGAAAGGGTTAAAGTCAATTCACTAAGGAAATAAATGAAGGCATGACTTAATTATGTAGCGGTCCATGCATGAGGTATTTAAGGAATGTAAAAAAATAATGGTCAATTTGGAGGAGTCTCTTTTATTAGTTTCTCAACAGTATGGCATAGAAACCTAAATATGGAAAACCACAGAATCATCAGAGCTGATTTAAGTACCTAAATACAAAACTTTTTTTTTTTTTGTGGAGATGGATGAGCACCCCTATCAGGTTTGTATTGCTGTCTGTGTCCCCATTAGGGAGATTCACCCTGTTTATCATTATCATTAAAAGTGACAGTAAATCTCAAATTTTGGGTTGTCCCCAGAAAAGTAATAGAGGGGAAATCTTCCAATGGGGACACTAGTTCTGATGATCTGGGGGTTCCCAAGGAATTCTTTCAGTTTGTAGGGATTTCCTCTCACTTCCTGTTTTGGGACAGAAGTGAAGGCAAATCTCCCCAATGACAAAGCTGTCTTTTTTATTGGTGGAAGACGAGTATTTATATATGTGTTTATAAAGATATGTTGTATTTAACTTGTTTTTTTTTGTTTTTTTTGATACACCATGTATGTCCTGTGAAAGCAGCTTCCATTTGACTGATATTCTAGTGATCTTTTTTCTTTTGTATCAATCAATGTGCTGCAGGAACCACACTGACTTGTGAGTTGGCATATTCTACAGTTCAAACCATTTTATCTCTTTATTAGCACAAAAAAAACAGGTGTTCTAATCCTTCTCCACTGTATCCATCCCATCATGTCATGTGATAAAGTGCCACATGGTTTCATGAGTCAAATACTGTAAATTTCTTGGATTGCGAGCATAATTAGTTCCAGAAATATATTGTAATCCAAAGCACTCTTATAGCAAAGCAAATTTTCCCATAAGAAATAATGGCAACTCAAATAATTCGTTCCACAACCATTTATTCATAAATCCTTCAGTTCCACAAGGGGATTAGAACCAAAATCCAGCAGGAGCTCCAGAGTATAAAAGAGAAGAGAGGCGCCTCTAAGTGTAACAATATGGTTACATTTAATGAAGGTACAACATTTAGCAATTCACATGGTTGATGATTAAAAGAGGCACATCTAAGTTTGCAGGCATCTGGGATAAAGCTGTGCCCATAGACCATCCCCAGCATGGCCAGCTCTCACCACTGTCAGTCTGCAATCATGACCGGGAAGACTACCCTGCAGTAGAGCAATCTGAAAGCAATGCTTGAACCGATCATGGAGTGCAGCATGGGAGGGAAAACATCAATGGCGGTGAGTAGGGATGAGCTTCGAGTTCGAGTCAAACTCATGTTCGACTTGAACATTGCCTGTTTGCCCGTTTGCCGAACAGCAAACAATTTGGGGTGTTCACGGCAAATTCGAAAAGCCACAGAACACCCTGTAAAAATCTATGGGAGAAATCTAAAGTGCTAATTTTAAAGGCTTATATGCAAGTTATTGTCATAAGAAGTGTTTGGGGACCTGGGTCCTGCCCCAGGGGACATGGATCAATCCAAAAAAAATATCTTTTTTCGGGAGCAGTGATTTTAAACACCTCAATACAGTTCACTTACACCCCCATCCTGACCAGACCAATTTTCAGCTTTCAGCGCTCTCACAGTTTGAATGACAATTACTCATGCAACACTGTACCCATATGAAACTTGCGTCGTTTTTTCCACACAAATAGAGATTTCTTTTAGTGGTATTTAATCACTAGTGGGTTTTTTATTTTTTGTGCTATAAATTAAAAAAAACCTAAATTTTGTGAAAAAATGCCTTTTTCTTTGTTTCTGTCATAAAATTTTGCTAATTAGTAATTTTTCTTCATACATTTTGGCCAAAATTTATACTGCTACCTATCTTTGGTAAAAATAACCCACATTAGTGTATATTATTTGGTCTTTGTGAAAGTTATAGAGTCTACAAACTAAGGTGCCAATCACTGAAAATTGATCACATCTGAGCAGGCCTTCAGTACATCGGATGTATCTCATTTCTTGAGACATTTAAGCTGGCCATACACCTATAGATTATCTGCAGATTTTCTATGGTTAGATGGAAAAAGTGGGAGATCCCTCCATCCACACAGTTTAGCGAACATGGAGAAATCTGTTGCGCTTTTTCCATCTAACCATAGAAAATCTGCAGATAATCTATAGGTGTATGGCCAGCTTAACAAGTCAGGAAAGTACAAATACCCCCCAAATGACCCCTTTTTAGAAAGTAGACATTCCAAGGTATTAAGTAGGTAGCATGGCGAGTTTTTTTAAGTTGTAATTTTTTCCCACAATTCTGTGCAAAATTAAGATTTTTTTGTATAATTTTTTTTACAAAATTGGCATATTATCAGGTTATTTCTCACACACAGCATATGCATACAACAAATTACACCCCAAAATACATTCTGCTACTCTTCCCGAGTATGGCGATACCACATGTGTGAGACTTTTACACAGCATGGCCACATACAGAGCACCAACATTGAAGTGGCACCTTTAGGCGTTCTACGAGCAAAAATAACAGATCTCATTTCACAGCCACCTATTACACTTTTGAAGGCCCTGGAGTACCAGGACAATGGAATTTCCCATAAAATGACCCCATTTTGGAAAGCTAATACCCCAACATATAATCTGTGAGGCATAATGAGTCTTTTGAATGGTTCATTTTTTTCCAGAAGTTTTTGGAAAATGTGGAAAAAAATGAAAACGCATTTTTTTTTTACACAAAGTTGTCAATTTATAAGATATTTCTAACACATAGCATGTATATATAGCAAAAATTACACCCCAAAACACATTCTACTACTCCTCCTGATTATGGCAATACCACATGTGTAGGACTTTTACACAGCCTGGCCACACAGAGAGGCCGAACATTGAAGTAGTACCTTCAGGCGTTCTAGGCGCATAAATGACACATCTCATTTCATTCCTACCTATCACACTTTTGAAGGTCCTGGAGCACCAGGACAGTGAAATTACCCACAAAATGACCCCATTTTGGAAAGCAAACACCCCAACGTATATTCTATGAGGCATTGGCTGCAAATAGGTACTCGCTACTCTGACGGCCTGGTGACAGGTACTTGGGTACTCTGATGGCCTGGTGACAGGTACTCAAGTACTCTGATGGCCTGGTGACAGGTTCTCTGATGGGCTGGTGACAGGTACTTGAGTACTCTGATGGCCTGGTAACAAGTACTTGAGTACTCTGATGGCCTGGTGACATGGGTACTCGGATACTCCGATGGCCTGGTGACAGGTACTGGAGTACTCTGATGGCCTGGTGACAGGTACTCGGGTACTCTGATGGCCTGGTGACAGGTTCTCTGATGGCCTGGTAACTGGTATTTGGGTACTCTGAAGGATGGTCATAGGTACTCAGGTACTCATATGGACTGTGACAGGTACTCAGGTACTCAGATGAACTGTGACAGGTACTCGGGTACTCAGATGGACTGGTACAGGTACTCGGGTACTGTGATGGGCTGTGACAGGTACTCGGGTACTCTGATGAACTGTGACAGGTACTCGGGTATTCTGATGGGCTGTGACAGGTACTCGGGTACTCTGATGGGCTGTGACAGGTACTCGGGTACTCTGATGGCCTGGTGACAGGTTCTCTGATGGCCTGGTAACTGGTATTTGGGTACTCAGGTACTCATATGGACTGTGACAGGTACTCAGGTACTCAGATGAACTGTGACAGGTACTCGGGTACTCAGATGGACTGGTACAGGTACTCGGGTACTGTGATGGGCTGTGACAGGTACTCGGGTACTCTGATGAACTGTGACAGGTACTCAGGTACTCATATGGACTGTGACAGGTACTCAGGTACTCAGATGAACTGTGACAGGTACTCGGGTACTCAGATGGACTGGTACAGGTACTCAGGTACTCTGATGGGCTGTGACTGGTACTCGGGTACTCTGATGGACTGTGACAGGTACTCGGGTATTATGATGGGCTGTGACAGGTACTCGGGTACTCTGATGGGCTGTGACAGGTACTCGGGTACTCTGATGGGCTGTGACAGGTACTCGGCTACTTTGATGGGCTGTGACAGGTACTCTGATGGGCTGTGACAGGTACTCGGGTACTCTGATGGGCTGTGACAGGTACTCAAGTACTCTGATGGGCTGTGACAGGTACTCAGGTACTCTGATGGCCTGGTGACAGGTACTGGGGTACTCTGATGGGCTGTGACAGGTACTCGGGTACTCTGATGGGCTGTGACAGGTACTCAAGTACTCTGATGGGCTGTGACAGGTACTCAGGTACTCTGATGGCCTGGTGACAGGTACTGGGGTACTCTGATGGCCTGGTGACAGGTACTCGGGTACTCTGATGGCCTGGTGACAGGTATTTGGGTACTCTGAAGGGTGGTGATAGGTACTCAGGTACTCATATGGACTGTGATAGGTACTCAGGTACTCAGATGAACTGTGACAGGTACTCGGGTACTCAGATGGACTGGTACAGGTACTCGGGTACTGTGATGGGCTGTGACAGGTACTCGGGTACTCTGATGAACTGTGACAGGTACTCGGGTATTCTGATGGGCTGTGACAGGTACTCGGGTACTCTGATGGGCTGTGACAGGTACTCGGGTACTCAGATGAACTTTGACGGGTACTCGGATGGGCTGTGACAGGTACTCGGGTACTCAGATGAACTTTGACGGGTACTCGGATGGGCTGTGACAGGTACTCGGGTACTCGGATGGACTGGACAGGTACTCGGGTACTTGGACTGTGACAGGTACTCGGGTACTCAGATGGACTGTGACAGGTACTCGGGTACTCTGGTGGGCTGTGACAGGTACTCAGGTACTCTGATGGGCTGTGACAGGTACTCGGGTACTCTGATGGGCTGTGACAGGTACTCGGGTACTCTGATGGGCTGCGACAGGTACCCAGATGGACTGTGACAGGCATTCGGGTACTCTGATGGGCTGTGACAGGTACTCGGGTACTTTGATGGGCTGTGACAGGTACTCGGGTACTCAGATGGACTGTGATGGGTACTCGGGTACTCAGATGGACTGGTACAGGTACTCAGGTACTCTGATGGGCTGTGACTGGTACTCGGGTACTCTGATGGACTGTGACGGGTACTCGGGTATTATGATGGGCTGTGACAGGTACTCGGGTACTCTGATGGGCTGTGACAGGTACTCGGGTACTCTGATGGGCTGTGACAGGTACTCGGCTACTTTGATGGGCTGTGACAGGTACTCTGATGGGCTGTGACAGGTACTCGGGTACTCTGATGGGCTGTGACAGGTACTCAAGTACTCTGATGGGCTGTGACAGGTACTCAGGTACTCTGATGGCCTGGTGACAGGTACTGGGGTACTCTGATGGGCTGTGACAGGTACTCGGGTACTCTGATGGGCTGTGACAGGTACTCAAGTACTCTGATGGGCTGTGACAGGTACTCAGGTACTCTGATGGCCTGGTGACAGGTACTGGGGTACTCTGATGGCCTGGTGACAGGTACTCGGGTACTCTGATGGCCTGGTGACAGGTATTTGGGTACTCTGAAGGGTGGTGATAGGTACTCAGGTACTCATATGGACTGTGATAGGTACTCAGGTACTCAGATGAACTGTGACAGGTACTCGGGTACTCAGATGGACTGGTACAGGTACTCGGGTACTGTGATGGGCTGTGACAGGTACTCGGGTACTCTGATGAACTGTGACAGGTACTCGGGTATTCTGATGGGCTGTGACAGGTACTCGGGTACTCTGATGGGCTGTGACAGGTACTCGGGTACTCAGATGAACTTTGACGGGTACTCGGATGGGCTGTGACAGGTACTCGGGTACTCAGATGAACTTTGACGGGTACTCGGATGGGCTGTGACAGGTACTCGGGTACTCGGATGGACTGGACAGGTACTCGGGTACTTGGACTGTGACAGGTACTCGGGTACTCAGATGGACTGTGACAGGTACTCGGGTACTCTGGTGGGCTGTGACAGGTACTCAGGTACTCTGATGGGCTGTGACAGGTACTCGGGTACTCTGATGGGCTGTGACAGGTACTCGGGTACTCTGATGGGCTGCGACAGGTACCCAGATGGACTGTGACAGGCATTCGGGTACTCTGATGGGCTGTGACAGGTACTCGGGTACTTTGATGGGCTGTGACAGGTACTCGGGTACTCAGATGGACTGTGATGGGTAATCGGATGGACTGTGACAGGTGCTCGGGTACTTGGATGGACTATGACAGTTACTTGGGTACTCTGATGGATTGAGTGACAGGTACTCTGATGGACTGTGAGTGACAGGTACTATGATGGGTGGTGACAGGTCCTCTTTATGGGGGGGGGCAATCAGTGTGATTTGTGTGTACTGTAAGCGGTAACGAGATTTTACCGCAATCTCCTCCTCACACACGGTGTGGGAGGAGGAGAACCCGGTAACATCTTGTTACCGCGGTTTGTTCACATTTAGTGATCGGCTGTGAAAGGATCACAGCCGATCACGTGGGTAAACAGCCAGCCAATGGTTGTTTACCAGCGTCGGTGATGAGCAGTGTTCCCGGGAACATGCCGCCACCGACGTGCACGCGGGGTGTAACCATCTGTGATCGGCCGTGACTTCATCACGGCTGTTCACCCCCCTTGGTGGCGAGCAGTGTCTCCGTGACACACCGCCACCAAAGGAACAGGGATGCGCACGCACGATCATGCACATTCCCTGTTTAAACGGGAGGACGTCATATGATGCCCTCCCGCCACAATAGGTGCGCCGCCTGGCCGTCATTTGACAGCCGGCAGTCAGCAACTAGTTAATAATGCTTAAAGTGAAACAATAAAAGTGCAATATTCCTTTAAATTTCATACCTGGGGAGTGTGTATAGTATGTTCCTGTAAAGGGGCGCATGTTTCCCATGCTTAGAACTGTCCCTGCACAAAGTGTAATTTCTGCAGGAAAAAAAGTCATTTAAAAGCACTCATGGCTATAATGAATTGTCAGTTCCCCGTAATACAGAGAACAGTCATTGAAAGTCATTGATAAAAAAAAAAGGCGTGGGGTTCCCCCCAAATTCATTTACCAGGCCCTTCAGGTCTGGTATGGATATTAAGGGGAAGGTCAATTTTTTTTTTAAATGACGTGGGGTTCCCCCCAAATATCCATACCAGACCTGAAGGGTCTGGTATGGATTTTAAGGGGAACTCCACGCCAATTTTTTTTTTTAAATGGCGTGGAGTTCCCCCCAAAAATCCATACCAGACCCTTTATCCAAGCACGCAACCTGGTAGGCCGCAGGAAAAGAGGGGGCGAGAGAGCGCCCCCCCCCGAACCGTACCAGGCCACATGCCCTCAACATTAGGAGGATGCTTTGGGGGTCTGCTTTAAAGGAATATTACACTTTTATTGTTTCTCTTTAAGCATTATTAAAATCACTACTCCTGAAAAACCAGGTCCAGGTCCCCAAACACTTTTTAGGACATAACTTACATATTAGCCTTTAAAATTAGCACTTTTGATTTTGAACATTCGAGTCCCATAGATTTGAATTGGTTAATCTAAAGTTCACACAAATTTTAGGTCTGTTCGCAGGTTCTGGTGTGAACCGAAGCGGGCGGGTGGGGGTGCCCGGCTCATTCTTAGCGGTGAGGAGGATGGTCTATGTGGACAGCTTTACCCCGGATGCCTGCATACTTAGATATGTCTGTTATAATCATCAACAATGTGAGTTGATAAATGTTGTACCTTCATTAAATGTAACCGTATTGCTACACTTAGGCCCCTTTCACACTGGGGCGGTTTTCAGGCGTTACAGCGCTAAAAATAGCGCCTGTGTAGCGCCTGAAAAAACCGGCCCCTTTCACTCCAGTGTGAAAGCCAGAGGGCTTTTACACTGGAGCGGTGCGCTGGCAGGACGGTGAAAAAAGTCCTGCTAGCCGCATCTTTGGAGCGGTGAAGGAGCGGTGTATTCACCGCTCCTAAACCGCTCCTACCCATTGAAATCAATGGGACAGCGCGGCAATACCGCCGGCAAAGCGCCACTGCAGTGGCGCTTTGCGGGCGGTTTTAACCCTTTTTCGGCCGCTAGCGGGGGTTAAAACCACCCCGCTAGCGCCCGCAGACCGCCGCTAAAACGACGGTAAAGCGCCACTAAAAATAGCGGCACTTTACCGCCGACGGCCGCACCGCCCCAGTGTGAAAGGGGCCTTAGAGGCGCATCTCTTCTATTTTATACTCAGTTGTGATATGACGCAACTTGTATATCAAGACATCACTTGTATGTCAAGTAAAAATGTCTTAAAACATTTTGCTTGTCTTGCAAAATGCTCTCAAACCAAGTTACTCTCAAACCAAGGTTTTACTGTACCTGACATTTTGATGAAATAACTCTTGCTTTTTTTAATAGCCTTTTTTTTTTTTTTGTGAATTGCAAAAAAATTTGTGAAAAAGTTATTTTATCTCAGATGTTAAGAGTAAATAACTTTGTGAATTGAGCCCACATGGAGTCCAGGTCCACTTTAAATGTATAATCCCCACAAAGAGCTATAATGACCTGTAAAAGTGACATAGAATCTAGCCAGTTCGGGATGTATTTATTTTCCACAACGGCTCATTGCCATCTCTTGATCTTGCTGCATAAAACAGCTGGCTCAGTTTACCTCATGATGAGTAGAATCCGGATGGTTTTTCAGAGTAAACAAACGCAGATGATATTCTGTAAATACATGGAGCTCCATAATCAGCATTCCCCTCCCCTTATTAGTGCCGGTGATGGAAGAGGTGGCATTTACCGTGACATTTGTTGTCATCTAGATGCAGCATGTTCATGTTGCACATAGCACTGCTGCAGGCTTATGCTGTTCTCAGCTTTTTACAGGTGACTTCATAGTGTGCATGAAAGATAGGTTTTAGAATGACAGCTGTTTGATGGTCTTGTTGAGCGTGAATACCCAAAGGCACAATCCAAATGGGAGTTATAGCTGGAGAAGTCTGTTGCTTATACACAAGTGACAGTAAAAGGATTAGAATAAAGGCCAGGAATGTAGCATTTTGTAATTTGTAAATATGGCACTGAGAAGAAGAATGAAAACAAAGTTCTGCTTCCAAGAGGCCTCCTAAGAAGGAAATAATTTAAAGAAGACCTGTCATTTGAGAAATGTGTAGACTGCCATCATTGACTTCCAATTAAATATGCTCATTCCCTTTTCTGTCATGCTGCCCTTTTGGCTTCAATGCTTTATGAGTTATTCAACCAGAACCAGGTATACTGACCAAGAGTTTTGATTTGACATCCTGAATGCACGGCCATTGACTCAGAAAGTGTTACGGTCAAAGAAATACAGCATTTTTGCAAAGGCCGTCTCCATGTTTTATTCATGACAGGTATTCTTTAAAGCATGCAGGAAAAAACAGTAGTTTCACTTTAACGGCTTCTCGACCAGCTGCCGCAGTTTTACTGTGGCAGAATGGCACGGGTGGGCAAAACAATGTTACTTTACAGCGCTCACGATGATCGGATTTGTTTCAGAACCGATCAGTCTCCAGGCCCAGGCCAATGATTTCTGGCCTGGACCTGCTGATCGGTTCTGACAAATGAAGTCCTCTCGTGTCTGTGTAAATGTAAACACAGGCAGGGGAAGTGATGTCATCTCCACTCGTGGAACTCTTCTCTGTTCCAGAGAGAGGAGAGAGGACATCCAAACCTGAGTTGCACCAACACTACACTGACACAGTACACATAGGCACACATTTCACCCCCCTGATCACCCCCCGATTGCCCCCCAAGTTAATCTCTTCACTCTCTGTCACTGTGTCACCCAGTGCAGTTTTCATATTATACTTTGATCACTGTACTAGTGTTGTTTGTGACACTAATCCGTGTTAGAGTACTTAGTAGTAGCTCCAAATAGGTCTAGGACCCCCTTAAACCCCCATAATAAAGGTTTAACCCCTTGATCACTGCCTGTCACCAGTGATCACCATATTAGTGTTAAGAGTGACGCTGGTTAGTTAGTTTTTTATATCGTCAGGGCACCTGCCATATGTTACCCAATAAAGGTTAGTGCCCGTAGCGCTAACACCCACGCATGCACCATACACCTCCCTTAGTAGTATAGTGTCTGAACGGATCAATATCTTTGATCTGACCAGAACTATATTAGCGGCCCCAATAGTTTAGGGTTCCCAAAAATGCAGTGTTAGCTGGATCAGCCCAGATACCTGCTAGCACCTGCATTTAGTCCCTCCACCCAGCCCAGCCCACCCAAGTGCAGTATCAATCGATCACTGTCACTTACACAACACTAAACACATAACTGCAGCATATGCAGAGTCAGGCCTGATCCCTATGAACGCTAATAGTTTTTTGGTAGCGTTTGAAGCAGTCGCTGACAGTCAGGTGACCTTTTTGCCTGTAATTGCACTAGTGTACCAGTAAATTTAGAGGCCAAAATGTCGAAGGTACACTAGTGAGGAGGCCTACTTGTTTCTGAGCATGACAGATGAGAGTGAAAAGGATTCAGGCTCAGAATACGATAGACAGCAGCGGCCCCCTGACAGATAGCTCTGACGACGGAGTAGTGGTCCCTGCCAAGGTCAGGCGTACCTGACCCCGTTCTTCTGCTGTTGAGGTGCAAGAACTGCAAGGCTCTCATATGGAGCGGAGAGCCAGTACTAGTGCTGCTCATCCTTCTGGGGAACTGGCAAGAACCAGTAGCCTAGTACATCCTGGTCGTACATCCAGCACTGCAGTAACACGTGGTGATGTGGCGAGTCCCATAAGTGCAGTTCAAGCTGGTAAGTTGGCTAGAACTAGTGTCCTGCAGCCACAAAGAAGACAAAGACAGGCCCATGGAGACCATAGTGCCCTTCCTTCCGCATTTGCAAATTCGAATTGGGAGCTCAACACTTCTGCAGCACCCGTACTTCCCCCATTCACTGACCAACCCGGAATTCAGTTGATTTTAAGTCACTTGATTTTTATTCGCTGTTTTTCACGGAAGATCTCTATTGATCTATTGTGGACCAAAGCAATTTGTATGCTGGTCGATTCATTGCCGCTAATCCCCAGTTGGCCCTTGCCAGAGATTGGAGACCTATTACGGTCTTCGAATTTAAGACCTTCCTGGGCCTATCCCTTCTCATGGGCATAACTAAAAAAAGTGAGTTGCGGTCATATTGGTCCACTGATCCAATTCACCATATGCCCTTGTTCTCTGCCTCCATGACCAGGACACAATACGAGCAGATCTTGCAGTTCATGCATTTCATTGACAATGAACTCTGTCGTCCTCGGGGTGACCTTGAATACGATCGGCTGATCGGCTCTACAAAATTCGGCCACTCGTAAACCACTTCAACCAGCAGTTTGCATCCTTGTTTACTCCCAATCAAGTTGTCTGCATTGATGAGTCCCTGATTAAGTTTTATGGCCGCTTGTCATTCAAACAGTATCTTCCCAGCAAGTGTGCCAGATATGGGGTCAAGATGTATAAGCTTTGTGACAGGACAACAGGCTATACATATAGTTTTATGGTTTACGAGGGAAGAGATTGTTACGTAGAGCCGGAGAACTGCCCAGACTACATAGGGAGCGCTGGTAAGATTGTGTGGGACTTCACGTCACCCTTATTCGGAAAGGGGTACCAATTGTATGTGGACAATTATTATACAAGAGTGACACTTTTTAGTCACTTGTTTGATCATGGAATTGGTGCATGTGGCACCGTGCGATCTAATTGCCTGGGCTTACCCCAGCGCTTGTAGATTCCCGTTTTAGGCTAGGGGAGAGAGCCTGCTTGAAGTGTAATAATGTGCTTGCTGTGAAGTGGAGGGATAATAAGAATGTTTTGTTCTGTCCTCCCTTCATGCAGACACGACAGTCCAAATTCAAACGGTGACTGCTGTTGTGGAGAAACCCCTCTTTGCCCACGAATACAACCCTAATATGGGAGGGGTAGACATCAACGATCAGTTGTGGGCACCGTACCTAATTGCCCGTAAGGCCAGACGCTGGTATAAAAAAGTGTCTGCATATTTATTCCAATTGGCTCTGCACAAAGCATCACGACAAACTGGATCCTTCCTTAAATTCCAGGAAGAGATCATCACAGCCCTTCTTTTTCCAGACGGTGCTGTGGCCCAACTTCCCAATCCAAATGGAGTGAGCCATCTGCATGAGAGGCATTTTCCATATGTCCTCCCCGGTACCCCTACCCAAAGAAATCCCATGTCCTTACCAACCTGGTTTTTACATTGGTGAATGTTTTGAACGCTACCACACACACTTGCACAGGGTCTCGAAAGATGAGATGGCTATCACATTTTGAAAGACCCTAATCTGGATTATTTACAGTTAACAGTTTATATAAAAGTGCAAAAACAAAACAAAAAAGAACACACAAAAACACAAAAAAATAAAAAAGTCAAAAATAATTTGCTTTGCAGGTATGGTATGTCTTACTGTTATACTGTAATGTTATTTTGTTTTATTGTCAACCATCATTTGCTTAGCAGGTACGCCATTCAGCTGGAACACTGATTTATTTATCTTGACAGCAATAGCGGTTGGTCTCACGCTATGTAAATCAGCGACTCCAGCGCTGTAGGAGGTGATTTTACCACTACAGTTAAAACAAAATTGGTACATGTATGCCCATCATTAGAAGTGGGTGGATGAAGGGCGGTATTCTAATGGTGGGCATACTCACCGATCAATCTCTCTTTTTCATTCAGGCCACAGGCTGCATGATAAAAAAGAATGTTACAATATATGCCCAACAAGGATCAGCAATGTACTGGTATGCTGCTGGACTTTGAGTGGTTATACCAGAATGATGCCTGTGGGTTTAGGTATCATCTTGGTATCATTATTTTCAGCCAGCAGTCGGCTTTCATGTAAAAGCAATCCCAGCAGCTAATTAGCCTCTGGACTGCTTTTACAAGCACTGGGAGGGAATGTCCCCCCCACCATCTTCCATGGTTTTCTCTGGCTCTCCTGTCCCAACAGGGAACCCGAGTATGCAGTCAGTGCTTCTGCCAGCTGACTATAGAGCTGATCGAACACCAGAATGGCTCCAATCATCTCTATGGCCCAAAAAATCAGAAGCTACGAGCATTTCATTACTTATAAACAGTGCCATTGGGAAATTGGGAAAGCATTTCGCTGAGCAAATACTGTGCGGAACAGATAAATTGCAACACCCACCATTTTAATCTGTAAGGCCTTTGCTTTAAAAAAAAAATATAATGTTTGTTAAATAAATTTTCATGTAAACAAAAAGTGTCAGAAATTGCTTTGTCTTCAAGTGGTTAGAAGAGTGTGTGATGTGTGACATAACCTTCTAATGATGTGCATAACATGCCAGGACAGTTCAAAACCCCTCAAATGAGCCCATTTTGGAAAGTAGACACCCCAAGTTATTTGCTGATAGGCATGTTTATACCCCAAAATACATTCTGCTGCTTCTCCTGTATGGGGATACCACATGTGTGAGATTTTTTGGGAGCCTAGCCACGTACAGGACCCCAAAAACCAAGCACCACCTTCAGGCTTTCTAAAGGCGTAAAATTGTGATTTTACTCCTCACTACTTATCACAGTTATGCCGCGTACACACAATCAGATTTTCCGATAACAAATGTTCAATGGGAGCTTGTTGTCGGAAATTCCGACCGTGTGTAGGCTCCATCAGACATTTTTTGTCAGAATTTTCACACAGAGTTTTGACAAACTGATTTATTTATTATTTCTTGCGATCTCATTAATTGTTTTTTTTCCGCCACATCTCTAGAATAATGTTTTTAATTTTTGTTTATAGTAATCTCCTTTTTTTTTTATTTTAAATCAAGATCTCCCGTTTTTAATTTTTTCTAGTGATCTCTATAATTTTTTTTTCTTTTGTATGTCAAGTTACCACAACACCATGATTATCTTGTATTTTTTAACCTCAAGGAGATTGGTTGGTGTTGGTGTCCCTTGTTAATTTTACATTGTCATTTTGAATCACTCTGATCACGCTCTTGTCTTCCTTCCAGGAAGGCTGGTCCAACTCACACAGGTGGGTTTTGCTTTTGAGTTTGCCCCTCAACCCCTTATTTAGGGCCATATATATCACTTCTTGACAAAACAGGCGTGGCCCACCTCCATTTTGCACATTGTGTTGGTAGTGATGCAGGCATAGGCCTCAAGAAGACTGGGGGGGGGGGGTTCTGAGGGCCGCAGAAGCCTGCCAAATTAACCCAAGTGCTGACTCCTCCACGCTCCTCCCCCTTACTGGGCATTTTTTGTAGAAGGCAGAGCGGAGGGACCTGGGATTCAATCAGGCTACTGGGCCTGGCCACCTCCTGGCTGCCACTTACCCCTGCCACCTCCTGGCTGACACTTACCTCTGCCACCTCCTGGCTGCCACTTTCTACAGCCTCCTCCTGGCTGAAGATTTCCTGTGTATGAAAAAGGGACATAGTTTTAGTTTATTGATCATCAATCATACCTGACTCAAGCTGGGCTCCTCCACATCTTCTTCCTGGGTGGAAGGCCCAGGTTGGATGTCGGAAGCCTCAGCTGGGGTGGAAGGAAGACTGGAAGGAAGGGTTGAGAGTGATGGCCTGATTTCAGTCCGGTCTGACAGAAATCACAGTCTGTCATAGTATCACTGCCTGGGTACATAAATGTCATCTGCTGCTGCTCTTGATCTCTGGGAATCCTGGACCTTCATACGCTCCCTATTATATGTACTCCTTGGGCCACCAATTTTGCACTTCAAATAGTTGATGTCTGCTGTGGGGATCTGCGGCTTCACAAATTCCAGCAATTTATCCAGTGCTGCCTTCCTCTTTAGTCGATTTGTATAAAAGAGGTATTTTGTCTGACACAGACAGGGCAGCTCTCTGTACAAATCAATGAATTGGGGGAGGAAATCATGATCGTTGAATCAATCCATTTTATCTGCAAAACACAACAAGACAAACCTTAATGTCAGGCTAAACTCGCATAATCTTGTCCCAATATAGGCCTCAATCTCTAAGCAGTATAGGCCACTGATGCCCCATGTTAAAATTGTACCTTCGTTAGAACGATCAGCGCTTCCGTGAATCTGTCCTCCGCTCACAGATCGTACGTATGACGCACGCATGTTACACTTTATATACACTGCGCATGCGTGAAACTCCACCCACCCCTGACTTCTTTATAGTATATTCCCCGCCCATTGTCTTTCAGCGCAGTGGGAAAGCACATGGTGGAGAGACAACAGGTGCATGAAGACAGCAGCAATGACGAAAGCCTGGAGCCAGGAACATCCCGATCCCAGAGGAGATTTAAGGCCTCTAATATGTCCTTTGTAGAGATGGTGGACATCTTTAAGAGGGCCGACTATGATGGGAAGCATGTACCTTACCCAAACCCAAATTTCAGAAGGGCCAAGATCATGACTAAAGTTGTGAAAAGTCTGCAGAAGAATTTTGGGGTACGGCGTTCGATGGTTTCACTGAGGAAACGATGGCCAGACCTCAAATTGAGGGAGCAGGATCAGTACTGAAGAATCAAGAGAGTGCTGCAAAAAGTTTCAGGTTCATGGGCACAGTAATCGTTCGTGGTAAACATTGTTTGTTCGCCCACTAATACGATGTTTTTGGCAGGTGCAGGTTAACTACATTTGTTCAGGCCTATTTGTATTAAAAGAAGTTTAGGACATTGTTGTCTAGATGGGTTTGTAACTAGAATGAAATGCAAACTTGTTTCAGTGTAAGGAGAGGACACAGCTGTTTACATATCTGGATGCAGGAGCACTAGTGTGGGACACCAGAAGTTTTTAGGGTGTCCCACACAGATGCTCCAGTGGATACTAGGGGCGTCTCCATATGTGAAACTTTATCCAAAAAGGTAAGTATTCCAGCTTAAAGAAAGGGAAAAAATCATTATCTTCAGCTTGGAACTCTGCCAAAACAGACCATTGTACACTTTAAGCATTTCTTGCCTCAAATATCTGTGTACCTTTATTTTATTCACATGGGGAGAAAATAATCGGGATGTCAGAGGACACCAGGGACCCCCAACCTCCTAAAGAAGGGGAAGTCACCACACCACAACCTCAGGATGTGGAGGAAGGAGAGGTTTATGAAGTGGGCGAAATAGTGACCACAATAGGTGAGTGTCTGAGACCACAGCTTCAGGTAATAAATGTATGCTTGCATATTTATAATACATGGTGGGTTTTCTTTTAGGTGATGTGGATGTTGTGGAAGAAGAATCCCATTTCACAAGTGCAAGTGCACACGTCCTCATTGGGGAGATCCTGGTGTGCAATCGGGATTTACAGAAGATCAAGGAAGACATCAATGATGTTGAAAAAAGACTCAAAAACATCACTGATGTTTTAGGCAGAATATAAAACACACCAAAATTTTTGCATTTTTTTTATTTTTATTAGAACTTTTCTAAAAAAAAATGCTGAAAGACAAATTTTAAAGATGTACACAGTGTGTCAACATGTGCTATCTGCCATCACGGGATAACAAGGTACACGTTTTCTGGGTGCAACCCTTTCCTCGCAACTCAAGTAGTTGAGAGGAAGGGGTTGTACCCCCGAAACACGTCCATTGACCCCCATGATGGGAGCTAGCACATGTTGACCTTAGGCATGGGATCAGGAGTGAAATCCCCATTTCGACTCCCAATTTGTGTGCATCTTCAAAATTTGGCTTTCACAGGGATGACATCACCCCATCTGATGAAGGCAATATCAACACAGTTTGGACATACTAATGTCTGATGTTTCCTTCAATTTATGAGTTGTGTATTGTTTTATGTTTTTAAAAACATGCCTGTTTACCACAAAAAAGGATATTTCTACTGTCCCAAAAAAATATATATATATATTCGAAAAAATATGTTGGTTTGCTCAAAAACACTTTTCTAAACCCACATGTGAATGTACACAGAGCAAAACATTTTCTACTCAACAATGTGTGGCTTCTTCTTGCAATGCTTAATAGCAGTTTTTTGCTTAAGTTGATGTTTACAGTGACAATGGGGGTTATTTCCTAAAGGCAAATCCACTCGGCACTACAAGTGCACTTTCAATGCAGTTTCAGTGGACTTTCAAGTGCACTTTTTCAGTGCCCTTGTAGTTCAAAGTGGATTTTCCTTTAGTAAATAACACACACAGTGCTTTATAATTTGTATCAATCAGGCCATTATTGTCACTCCAAAACATGAAATCAGGGTGCTGAAAATGATTAATATTATCATTAATGCATTGCATACATTAACAACAAAAAGAAGGTGTGTGTGTAGCAGACCCACAACATAAATTAATAGTTAGCCGAAGAAGAGATTGTCACCTCATGTATCAAAGAAATTATGTTGGAACTATTGAAGAAAATTGGCAAAAAAATAAAAAAAACACATTGGAGAATCTAGGAGACAGCTAAAAGAAACACAAGCAGTAAATGAAAAGAAATATTTTTCAGTTTAAAATAAAAATTTATTTTAAAAATACATTTATTTAAATACATATAATGTGATGTTAAAGGATAAAACTTACCCTAATATAGTCCTTCTGCAGGACTTTAATGATGGCAGAACAGGTCTCTGGAATAAGGATTCCCAGAGCCTGGAGGGAGATGCCTGTCAAGAACTTGATGTCCTGCAGACTTCTACCCATCGCCAAGTACCGCGAGGTAGTGACGAGCCTCTGCTCGGGAGTGATGGCTTGCCGCATGCAGGCGTGCTGCTTCATAATATAAGGGGACAGCAAAGCCAACAGATGGTGAAAAACGGTGTCCGTCATACAGAGATAATTCCTGATATCATCAGGATTATTCTCACGGATCTCCTGCAACAAAGGCATATGAGAGAATTGGTCACACTGGAGTAAACAATTCTTTGTTCATGAACTCCTCCTCGCCCTATTCATGGACTGGACTTGGGTCAAAGTAAGAACCCCAACACCAAGCCCCTGCACAGCATGAACTGTACCCGCAACATGGCTTCAAAACTGTTGGCTGGTCACAACGAACTAACAGAACGCATTGAAAATCAGAAAGGCCTGAGAAGAGCAAGCTGAAAATCAGAAACGAGCGGACAAGAACGCACTGCAAATCAAATACGTAATATAAAAATACGCACTGAAAACCAGATGCGAAATGACTACACGCACTGAAAACCAGATACGAACCCACAAGCACAAACTGAAGAGTAGTAACGAACTGAAAAGCATGAGGCTGAAAATCGCAAATCGTCTCTCACCAAACTTCTACTAACACGAGATTAGCCCAAAGGGTGGTGCACTGGCTATTGAACTTCCTCTTTATAGTGCTGTCTTATGTGTTGTACATCAGCGCGTTCTTGACGATTGGAATTTCTGTCAACATTTGTGCGACTGTGTGTATGCAAGACAAGCTTGAGCCAACAACATCCGTCGAAAAAAATATTATTTCCAAAATGGGGTCATGGGGGGGGGGGGGGTAGGGGTTGTGCTATCTGGGCATTTCATGGCCTCCGAAACTGTGATAGGCAGTGAGGAGTGAAATCAAAAATTTACGCCATTAGCAGGCCTGAAGGCGTTGATTGGTTTTCCGGGTCCTGTATGCGGCTAGACTGCCAAACAGTCCCACACATGTGGTATCCCCGTACTTAGGAGAAGCAGCAGAATGTATGTTGGGGTGTAATTGCACATATAATCACGCCATGTTTGAACAATATATAATTTAGTGACAACTGTGTGTAAAAAAAAAGAAAAAATTTACATTTTCCCAAAGCTTGTGTCAAAATATAAAATATTTCATGGACTCTTTCTTGTGAAAAAAACAAAAATATTCCATGGACTCAACATGCCTCTCAGCAAATATCTTCAAGTGTCTTCTTTCCAAAATGGGGTCATTTAGGAGAGGTTTGTGCTATCTTGATATTTCATGGCCTCCGAAACTGTGATAGGTAGTGAGAAAGTGAAATCACCATTTTACGCCCCTTAGAAAGCCTGAAGGCTGTGATTGGTTTTTGGTGAACACAGCTAGGCTCCCAAAAAGTCTCACACATGTGGTATCCTCGTACTCAGGAGAAGCATCAGAATGTATTTTGGGCTGTAATTTCACATATGCCCATGGCATGTTTGAGCAATATATCATTTATTCACAAAAAAAAAAAGTTTGTCATATTCCCGCACCTTGTGGCAAAATATAAAATATTCCATGGACTCAACATAGGTAGTAAGGAGTGAAATTAAACAATTACGCCCTTAGAAATCCTGAAGGCTGTGCTTGGTTTTCGGGGTCCTGTACGTGGCTAGGCTCCCAAAAAGTCCCCCACATGTGGTATCGCCATACTCGGGAGAAGCAGCAGAATGTATTTTAGGGTGTAATTCCACATATAACCATGGCATATGTGAGCAATATATCATTAAGTGTAATTTTTATTTATTTTTTTGCCATTTTTCAATCACTTGTGACAAAAAAAAAATATTCACTGGGCTCAACATGCCTCTCAGCAATTTCCTTGGGGGGGGGGGGGGGGGGGGGGGAGCTGTACGGCCCTGCCATTTTAGCACCTCAAGAAATGATATAGGCAGTCATAAACTAAAAGCTGCATAAATTCCTGAAAATGTACCCTAGTTTGTAGATGCTATAACTTTTGCGCAAATCAATAAATATATACTTATTAGCATTTTTTTTATCAAAGACATGTGGCTGAATACATTTTGGCCTAAATGTATGACTAAAATTGAGTTTATTGAATTTAATAACAAAAAGTAGAAAATAGAATTTTTTTTGTTTATATCGCAAAAAATAAAAATCGCAGAGGCAATCAAATACCATTAAAAAAAAGCTCTATTTGTGGGAGAAAAGGACGCAAATGTTGTTTAGATACAACATTGCATGACCGCACAATTACCAGTTAAAGCAGCGCAGTGCCAAATTGATAAAAGTGCTCTGGTCATTGAGCAGTCAAATCTCCTGGGGCTGAAGTGGTTAATGGCGACCCTATCAGTCACTCACCTTACCTTTGCTCATGTCTTCTGGTTGGAACAAATAAAAATATATGTACAATACATGGTACCTCCTATTTATGGAAGGTATGTGCAGGGGTGGCCAGTCCATTTAGGGCACCGCCCCCTCTGTGCATGCCACCCCCTATATGGTTAATGGATAGATTCATGTATTCAACACTGAATCGCCTCTCCACCAATCAGGAAGCACGGGTCTGATACCCGTTTCCCGATTGGCTGAAAAGTCAGATGATCCTAGTGGACGCCTAGGAGAAGGGGAGGAGACGCACAGCAGAAGCCGCCGTGATCTCAGAAGAGAAGAGGACACAGGAGATGCTGCCAGATGCCCACCGCAGCCTGATCCCCTGCCAAATGTGCCTGCCGATCCCCACCGATGTGTGTCCACCGATTCTTGCCGCCAATGGATTAAGTGCAGGTGGGCTGACAGACAGCAGGGGGAGAGTTGAGGTGCTTCGGGTGGGTGTTTTTTTGCTGCCCCCCCCCAACAAAAAGACACCAGCTGCCACTGTGAAGGTATGATTATATGGTTATTGCATGCTCTTGCAGCATTGTCTTTGCCAAATTCTCAGATGTTGCTGGCAAGTCATGGGATTTTGGATCTTCATGTGAGTGCAAGCTTGCTATTTCACAAATTATGTTTTGCATTTGTGGTCCTGCCACCATTATTCCTGGTTGGATTGGCATTTTTTTAATGTAAAAGCTATGGGCACAATTGTTTTTCATGTTTGTTTTTATGCTGTTCACCAGTAAATACTGCACCGTTGGATTTTTTTCTTTTTTGTCATTGGTGACCTTACTATGGATGGGATATGCTGAGCTGTTTTTAGCAGGATACATAAGTGCGAGCTAATGATGACTACATACCTCTGATGACCTGGATCTTATCATATGTGATTTTGGCTGGTCTATTAATTAAACAGCAGCTATATCTGGTAAGTGCATTTCTCTGGCATTGGTGGGAGTCGCACTAGGTCAGGGGTGTCCAAACTTTTTTCAAAGAGGGCCAGATTTGATGAAGTGAACATGCTCGAGGGCCGACCATTTTGTCTGACATTCTTTAAACCATTAAAATTCGGTCTAAGTGTGTTCATCCGAGCACTAATACATGGCCCAACAAGAATTCTCTTGCCTTTTTGCTGTGTGTGGTGAACAGATGAGCTCGGGTGTGTTATTTGGATATACTGTATTTAATCGGCTTATACCACACAACTTATCTTTAAAAAGGAAGTCTCAGGAAAAAAATAAAAATAAAAATCTTACATTTTAAATAAAGACATGTGAAGCAAAATAAGTGTCAGTGCCCATCTGCAGCCCCCAGCGTATTGCCATGAATTCAGCCTCCACCGTATTGCCATGAATGCAGCCCACACATTGCCATGAATGCAGCCTCCACCGTATTGCCATGAATGCAGCCCCCACTGTATTGCCATGAATGCAGCCCCCACTGTATTGCCATGAATGCAGCCCCCAGCGTATTGCCATGAATGCAGCCCCCACCGTATTGCCATGAATGCAGCCCCCAGCGTATTGCCATGAATGCAGCCCCCAGCGTATTGCCATGAATGCTGCCCCCACCGTATTGCCATGAATGCAGCCCCCACCGTATTGCCATGAATGCAGCCCACACATTGCCAGGAATGCAGCCCACACATTGCCATGAATGCAGCCCCCAGCGTATTGCCATGAATGCAGCCCACACATTGCCAGGAATGCAGACTCACCATTGCCATCAGTGCAGCCTGATTCACGTTCTGCAGCCTTGGAGGAGACAGGGTGGGGGGCGGGATGAGCGCCGACAGACATACTGGAGAAACTCCTGTTTCTATCTACGGCCTCTTTAATTGAAAGTCCCTCCTCCTGTGATGGACAAAACGGTTGTCCAATGGCAGTGCAGGACGGGACTTCCTTTTACACAGGACGCTGTCCTGTATCCACGGCACTCGTCCCACCCCCTCCATGGCAGCCTGCATATCTATCTTTTGTGGTTCCCGGCATTCTTTGGGGGCCACAAAAGATGTATATATGAACATGACCAGATGGGCCGTCCGAAACCGGAACGCGGGCCGCAATTGGCCCGCGGGCCGGACTTTGGACATGCCTGCACTAGGTGATTAAAGCACTAGAGGAGGGAGATCACCTGAATCATATCACTTGATACTTCTTCATAAGAACTATTCTACACTATGTTTGATTATTTTGAATATTTTCAATGTTGGACTCACTATCATAACACTTCAGGTGTTTTTGTTTTTTTGATATTGTGCTGAGCGCTGCAATTTTTTTTTTTTGTTATTGTTATCACAGTGTTTTTATATATCTACACTAATTGCTAGCAGCTATATACCATTAAGCGCTGACACTATTTTTTCTTTTTTTAATGTTCTTATAGCACCTGGCATTACAATTTTGCCAGCATTGACTGCTGGGCAAAGTGTTCTCCTGCCTAATGCTAACGGCATAGTTCCAGTCAGCAGAAGCAGTGCAGCAGCATGGCAGCTTCAAGTAACCATTGAACAGCAACAGTTCTCCCACTTACATCAACAACTTTATTTTGTTTCTAGTGATACTAATAATTTGAGGCTTACTTTACTTCCACTAACACCAATGATTTTGGGTTGATTTCGCTTTCACTGCCCCATCGATGTGCACCAACTATTACCTTCACTGACACCATAATGGGGCTTATTCTCCTCATATTAACAACAATATTGAGGATAATTTATCCCATTGACATCATCAATAGGCATGTTTACTCACACTCACAACAATGATGGGAATTTTTTTTTATCCCACGAGTCCAGCAACGGGGTTCAATTTACTCCCATTGACTACACTGATGGGGCATATTTTATCCCACTGATGCGAGTGATAACACTTATTTTACCTTACTGACACAAATTATGGGGATTATTTTCCTGTTTTCTCTTCAAAGTTCCCAAAGGACATAATTTGTCCAGAACTTAGCAAAGCATTAGGCATAGGTATGACACAACAAGCCATACACTGTGAGGCACATCCTCTCTATTAGCTTACCCAATTTTGTCTATGACCCCATGTATCTGGAAGGTGTCTCAGGTATTCCCACAAATTATTTCCAAATATTGGCAACTATATATTGTTCCATGGCAGCTGAAACACAATAAAGAATCAAAGAGAAGGTGAGGATGTGCAACTGGTGTGGCCATCATCAAAGTAGACCTGTCAATTTGTCCTGTATGGGTAAAGCACAGATTCACGCTACAGAAAAAAGCAACACAAAGAAAGAACAAACCGTTTCATGACTATTACAAGGGTAACAACAACACAAAATATTTGCCTTTTTCGAGTTTTATTTCCAGACTGAAAAAGTCAGAAAAAGACAGGAAATATTGAGAATTATTTACAATTTTGTTTTTATATATTTTTATTCTCTTTCACAAAAAATCCCCCATCAAAATCCCACAACTTATTTTTCATAGTTTTTTTTTTCTTTTTAAATTCTGGACAAAAACAAGTTATTTGAATTATAATACAGTCTCCATCCCCAGCTCCTGATTAGATTGTGTCTTCTGTCCGGCATTGCACAGGGAGAAGTATTTGCATGTACATAGCACTCTTGTTAAGTGTCCATCATTGTAGAAGGAGAAAATGTAGCTCTGAAGAGATAAGTATAGGTGAGGATACAAACCTTGGTGAACTGCCCAATCTGGTTATTTTTCACATCCAGTTTTAGCGCTAATTCGTGCTCATCTGTACCAGCAACAATATATCTGATAATACAATTTTTTTCCAAATGATTCCATTTTGCAACACAAGACAGTTCACATAAACAGCACAATGACCCCAAGTGATTTTCCTTTAACTAATTTAAAATCCAGGGCCTAAAATGTAAGACTAAGCTTTTTACTTAAGTCCGGACAGAGACACTTTATTTTTTACATTCATAGATTTTGTTCTAGCTCACAAACGCACACAGATCCTGGATAACACTACAGCTGTTGTAATGTAAGAAATTTGCCCTGATCTTAGAGTAGACTGTAACATTTAAGGATAATGATACATTTCTGAGGCATTCAGCGGTAATTTAAATCAGAAAAGAATCCAAGCATAGGCATAAACCAGTTGCAGCGGGTCATGGAGCAACACTTATCCATTGATCTATGGTGCCACAGCCTATAATGCCCAATCAGATTTGAGCTCCGACTGGTCTTGTGTAAGATTAGTGACATGACTTAATCACATCCCCTAGGTTCTTGTGTTTTCTCATGCAAAAGAGAGATAGTGGGGAAACAGAGGATGAGACATTGTCTTGCCCTTGTCTGGGAGCATGAGATGGCACCAGGGAGATCGGTCTAGCCTGCTGGTGAAGGGTTGACGCTGCTGACCACTGTTATTAAATGGCTGTCTGACTTGTGTTTGACCTCAAAGCTAGTGCTTTGTGTATGACCTAAAGCTAGTCTAGACTTTATTTTTTAAAGGACAAGTCAAATGTAATTTTAAATTAGCTGGATTACCAGCTGCATTTCCCCTCTTTAGTAATACCCCACTATAACATTAAATGCTAACCTCTTAATAGTGCAGTACTATTATGTACAGCAATACTGGTCAACCAACATTTTTTTTTTTAGATATAACTCAGTAGCATGTACCCACAGGCCAGCAAGCATCCTAGATTTTATCCGGTGGCAAGAGGTTTGTTTTAAAGCGTATTTCCACTTTTGCAGTCAAATTTGAGAAAGCCCCACTATAAAGTATGTTTGTTATGTGTTTCCATTCACCCAGCATGCCTAAAAAAAATTGTAGCAAAACTTCTTACATTTTGGATATTTCTCAGAAGGAGGTATCATGGCGGCATGCAGCCCATATATTATTTAATTTTATTTCTTTCCACCACAGTCAGTGTTGATGGGGAAATGCCTCCTGCAGCACTATTGGATTCTGCAAGCTGGGGGGGCGCATGGAGCTAGCACAATGATTACTGCTAGCAGCTATATTCTCCGGGAGTAATCACATGTAAAAAATCTGACAGGCTGGTTGTACCCAAATCAATCGATGGGTCGGCTTGGGTACATTCAGCCTGCCCATAAATGGATCAAATTTTGACTGGTCCCTGCTGAACTGGCCAAATTTCGATCCATGTATTGCCGTCTTAAGCCTGTCCCATGTCTGTCCTCATTAACATTAAATGTTAATGTTAAAGCGTAGCCTCTACACCTTTAACAATTTGTTAGGACACAATGTTAAAATCTAGTTACAATTGATCATGAAGATCTGCATGCACAGTACAGACAGGGTGATTATGACAAACACAGCTGCCCAAGAGAACTACCTAGGATTTTTTTGCTGGAGGGTCCACATCAGAGCAGCTAAAAAAGCTGTAATTTTTTTTTTTTTTAGGTTATATTATGTGAATAGGGGCATATAGCAAATAGAAAGCAGGTGTTTGGCAATTTGGCAATAGTGGAAATACACATTAAGGCTTCATTCATACGGCCACAAACATTGTATTGATCTTTTCATGCATTTTTTTCTATCACAAAAGTTGCTGCGTAATAATTAGTAAATGTAAAATTGCCTTTTTTTTCCCCAATGCCTGCATCTGGAATACATGTATACATGTGTTCTCAGACACAGATTTTAGGATTTGGTGTTACCAATGGGAACGCATTGCTTGTTTACACACCTGTGTGAATATCTCCATAGTAGACAATGCAGCTGCATTCAGATCCGTAAATAAAAAACACTTGTAAATGCATTTTAAGGCCATGTGAATGAGGCCAAAAAAGAAAAGGAAGGAACATTCCCTGTAAATTCAATTTTAAACTCCTAATGAACATTAGAGGGAGTTACTGTAATGCTTTTAGGTGAGTTTACGGAGTGTGTGTATATACAAACATACATAATCTGGTGAGTCAGTTTACCAATTCAGTTGTGAAGAATGGTATGCTCCTGTACCAGTAATTATTTTTAAGTAAGAAGTAAGGGAAGCAATTTGGGCAAAATGTCCACTGGCTTACATAGGGAGCGTCAAGCTAATTTTGGACAACAGGCTACTAGTTTGCTTGTGCAGCACAACTCTCTTCTATGCAACCACACAAGCCATACATGCCTAAAGCCAGCCCTGTATAAATACAACATTGAATTATTGTTTAAAGAAATCTCAGTGAGAATCGGTGCAGTCATTGGTTCCTAGCAAATTGTTAGCTTGTATGTTGATTAAAATTGATTCAGGCAACATAGCTGCATCTACTGTGTGCAGACGGCTAATATATTAGACATGATCTAATTAAAGCTAAATCAAAGGCATAAGGGTTTTCATGTTGCCTGATATCAGTGATAACATTTGGCAGATATAGCTGTCACTATACAGACACAGTACAAATTTCCTGCATTTATTAAGGAGAAGTGAGACAATAATGGCTTTGAACCTAAAGTTTTTGTCTTAAACATATCTAATGCATTTATTCATAATTAACTATGCCAAATAACACAAAAAAAAACAAAAAAAAACCCTGAAAAGTGATGAGAGAGAAACTTTAGGGTATAACATAAGGATTTGCATTATAGTGAGCATTGTTCACAATGTTTGCTAGGAAAATATCAAAAATGATTTCTGTGTTGTGTACATGTGATATGGTAAATGGCAGCAGTCGAGAAGTGGTCATCAGACTGGCAAGAGAACATGCTTGATTAAACAGGCATTAACCCCTGAACATTACATTATTATGACCAGGATTTCAAATTAAGCTGATTGGAAACTGTACGGTTTATTAACACATCACTCTTTACCCCCTACACCAACTTTTGTAGCTACAATCTCAGCTTTCACACATAATGCAGCATATACTGTATATACAGTATGTATGCATTCTACACGTAACATTTGTACTGTATAAAGTATGGATTTGAGGAACTGTACAGTGAAACCCTTCAGGTGACACATATAAGATGCCCATTCTTTAATATGGCTATGCACTATATAAGAGCACAGATCTATTCTTAAAGGATTGAATTTGTAAAGTGAAGAAAATAGTACGGAAAGAATGTTTAAGAAAGAAAGAATTTAAAAA
The DNA here is from genome assembly GCF_037356315.1 of Lithobates pipiens. Lineage (NCBI taxonomy): Eukaryota > Metazoa > Chordata > Amphibia > Anura > Ranidae > Lithobates > Lithobates pipiens. The sequence continues at coordinate 262,728,866 of NW_027507785.1, read as the reverse complement.
ATTTAGTTGTCCTCTAAACACTCATGATCAGATACAATTGAAAGTTTGTAAGAAATTGCTGGATGATATAAGTAAAATAGTTTCAGTTTATGGAGAGTCGTTTGGAGAATGTGCCCCAACAGTATACCTGGTTTTGGTAGACTCAACTTAAAAGTTGATGTGTTAATAGACTGTCGGAAAACACAAAAGTGGGCTCTCTTGTGGTAATTCGAGGCGAAGGTTAGATCAACATTGCAGAACTAAGTAGCTTCTAGGGTCCATGCAAACTAAACTGAAACATGCTTATCACCTCTATGAGTGGGCAAACCCGGGCAATGAAGACGTGAGTATGAATGTCCCTAAAGATGTGTCAGCTTTATCCATAAAATTTTCACATGATTTCTGTACCGTCTACAATAACCCCTCACAATGTAATGAAAACATTAACCGAGATTTCACAAGTATCTTTTGATCTTTTGTTTATGGAAAACATGTAACAGAAATGGACACTCATCGCCTTGTACATTGACAAGGGGTCATGGGCTCAGGATTAGCGCTTAACATAAAGCCTGTCAACCAATCCTTCTACATTTTGCATATCATTTCTATATGGACATCACATAACTAGACGGCACATCCTTCAGTCAACCAATGTGTGTAATAGTAAACTGCAACATGATGGCTGTCCAATGAGCTAAATTAATTAGCCATACTTCTCTGTTTACTTTCCTGCTAAAGGATCATTGTGGAAGGCAATCAATTGCCAACATTCCAAAACACACCTTCTGTTATTGGCAAAAGATAAAAACGTATCAATCGACAACAGCGAACCTTTGTGATAGGCAGTGATCCCCACAGCTTAAGAACAGCCTATGGACATATAACAGATCACCCCACATTCATAGTCCAGTAATAGGAGCTTTACACTTCCATGCCTTCCCCTTTGCATGTATCTCCTCAGGCAGTTTATTTCTGGGTTTTTTTGGCACAAGATATTAAAAGACAGGCTTTAAATCTCAAGGCATTGCCTGGACCTACGTTTTGGTTAGGGGATTGGCAGTGAGTGCTTGGGGGCTCCTCTGGAAGAAGCTCAGCGATGTGAAGGGGACCATTCAAAGATTACCGGCTGTGGTACAGCAAGTGCAGCCAAACTCTCTTTAACACCGATCATCCTCTTCTGTGTCACTCAATTCACGGGAAGCTATCACAGGTGATATACCACCCTTCCTTCTACGTCGATAATGACCATTGGGCATCTGCCACCCATGACGTAAAGGGGCAGAGCCAATTGTATTAGAGCGGCCTAGACTAGTAGCCACAGCAACCTCAAAGGTAAGTGTGTCCTCAGCTGGACAGTCTGAGCTTTGCATCTCCTCGTGTAGGGCCAAATATGGCTCTGAGATATAATGCTGAGGGGTGGACTGGGAGCTGTGACGTCCCTGGAGAGAACAGGAAGACTCACTCAGACCTGGCTCACTTGGAAGAGGTGCTGCATTTTCGCTGCCATTCATAGGAGGGGAGCTGTGTTTTTGCCGGCGAATTAAAGAAGAGAATGAGATAAGAGGTCTTGGGGTTGCAGGCACAGAAGGAAGCTGGCGCCGACCACGTCTTGGGGTGCTGGTGTCGGAAGGAATACAACTTTCATTTAAAGAGTCGAGAATCTGTGGGGATAGAAACATGTGTTTAAAACTGCAGCAAACCAATTTGAAAACACTTCGTAAGAACAATAAGAGCAATTTTCATAAATCAATGTGTTACTCTCTGATATTCAATCATGTTTAAAGTTTATGTCCACCCACAACTTCTTGTTTTCATTTTGCATGGGGGGGTCAGACAGCAGTGAATGACAGTCAGCAGCAGTGTGTCCAGTCGCCAGGTGGTAGGATTGGGACAGACTGTGCACATCACATCCACACTGTTTCCTAGGGAAAATCTGAACTACATTTCCCATGATTCCATTGTAATAGACTGGCATATTGAGTGTGTATTGCAGACATCCCAAGTCTTCTGCAACTCGCAGGAGTCTCCCGCATTTGACGGTGGGCTCATGGACACCCGCGAGTGCAGCACAATCTCCCAGCTGTCATCCGCAGAAGCCTGAGCCGCCCCCTCCTCCCAGCCAGGGGAGGCAGTTGCATCACTATGGGGATTGATTGTGCCAAAGTAGGTGCAGCACGGGACTTCCTGTGTGTCCAAGACTGTTACTCCACCTCCCCCAGTCACAGATTGCCCCACCTTTTGCCAGTCCAGCTCAGAGTTAGGAAGTTGGGACAGCCAATGGGAGGTGAGCAGCAGCTGTGTGTAGGGAGCTTGTGTCGGATTCAAAAAGAGGGAGAAGTGAGTCCAGGAGCAAGTGAGAGAGAGCTGGTTGGTGTGAGGACAGCATTCATTACTGTTATAAACTACAATGTCTTCTCTGGCAGTACTGTGTTCCAGGCTGGCAGGGTGTGTGTTGCACGAAATGCCGCGCAGCGCCACCTCCCTGAAATGGATTGGCCACCTCCCTGAAATTAGTTTTTGCAGGGTGGGATGTCTGACATTGAGGCACCACTGTGGGTTAGTTGTTGCTTACTAGTAGACATCAACACAGTCAGGCCAACACTGCCAATCAGTGGCTGTGGGCAGGTTATGACTGGGTACGTGGATACCGTACCCACCCACAAAAGGAATGGTGATGTAAGCTCATCACTGCTCTGTTTCAGGAAGCTATAAAAGGAAGCAATATGACTGGGCGCCATTTCTCCATAGAAAGAAATCAGCAGCTCCCTGAGTGTACAAACCTGAGCGTACAAGAAAAGGAAGGCATAAAGAGCATGTTTGGGACAGAGAAAACAGTAAAAAATTCAACATTATCAATAAATGGACAGCATTTTTGCTGAAGCACCTTTGTAATAATGCTCCTGGCTGGAAACTATGGATTGCATGGTAATGCACAGTATTATCTTTGCTGTGATGCCATGCCTCATGAAAAATTCATGAAAAATGGCACCCCAACACACATAATGTGCTATTAAGATCCACTATGCCCTGATGCAAAACTGTGTGGGCCTTACCTTTATCTAATACAAAAAAATGTATTCTCCCTTTCAGTCTTTTGGGGGTGTTGCTGTTTAACCACATCAACCATATTGGCCACTTTCGCTCCCATCCTTCCCAGGCCAAATGTTCAGCTTTCAGCGCTCTCGCATTTTCAGTGACAATTGTGTGGTCATGCTATGCTGTACCCAAATTCATTTTTATCATTTTGTTCGCACAAATAGAGCTTTCTTTTGGTGGTATTTATTCACGAAAAATGAAATTTGAAAAAAATATATATTTTCTTTATTCTATTTTAAAAGAAATCCAATAAAAATGAGTTTTGTCATAAATTTAAGCCAAAGTATATTCTGCTACATGTCTTTGGTAAAAAAAATCCAATTGTGTATAATAATTGGTACGTGTGATCACGGACAGATGTACGCAAATGATTATGTACAGATGTGCGCAGGTGAGCACGGACTTATGTGTGCTGATAATCATTGGGGCATGTGATTTTACTGGGACATATGTGGGGGACAGGTGTTTTGGGGACATGTATTTTGGGTACATTTGTTTTGGGGACATGTGTTTTGGGACATTTTGTTTTACACTGTGTGTTACTATGCTGGTGTTCAGTGTATAAAAAGCTGTAAAAAAACAGCTCATACACACTGATCACCAGCCAGCTGCAGCGATCCGCTCTCCTCACCGACAACTAATGTGTGAGGAGAGGAGAGCCAATCACCTAGCAACTGGCTCTCTGTTTACATCACATGACGGCTGTGATTGGACACGGCCCTCATGTGATCAGGAGGGCCAATCACAGAGCCCTCCTGCCGATCTGCAATGCGCCGTGTCAGGGTGACCCGTTTCCTGGCCAGGAGGAGAAGCAGGAAGACAATAGCAAATATTAATTTGCTATTGTCACACAACTAGGTGGGCTCAGGGTGCAGTGCTCTGCACCCCGAGCCCACTCTTTTTGAAGCATATTAGAGCCTCTGGCTCTAATCGCGTGCTTCTAAAAAAAAAAAAAGCATTGGAATCCATGCGTCTGGTGCCCTGCATGTAGATTAGGGTCTGGAAACATGTATTACTGGGGCGGCGCCCTTGCATCTCTAATGGACGGGCCGCCACTGGTCAGGGGGGACTTCTGGGTTTGTGGGTGTGCATGCATGCACCCACTGCTGACCGCACAATTTTGTCAGTAGGACCTGACCAATGATTCATGACTGAGACCTGGTGATCGGCTGTTTCCAAACACAGCACAGAGACCTGTGTTTACATACAAACAAGGCTCTGTACACTGATCATAGATCTGGAGGTCTCTTTTTGCTGCAACGCAGCAAGAAAAATCACCCAAATAGAAAAGTAAAGGCAGCACATACTGCATTACACACATTACACATTGTTAGGCACATATTTAACTCCTTGATTGCCCCTAGATGTTAACTCTTTCCCAGCCAGTGTCATTAGTACAGTGTCTGTGTACATTATCACTGATCACTGTATTAGTGTCACTAGCGATGTCAGTGTCAGTTAGTGATGCTCCCAGATAGTGTCTCTAATAAGGGTATTTTCATGCGGAGGTGCCGGCGGTACCTTTGTTTTAGCTGTGCTTTTCGGTCGCTAGCGGGGTGCTTTTAACCTCCGCTAGCGGCCGAAAAAGGGTTAACGTGCCTGCTGCAGCAAATGGTTGATTTACAGATGTCGTTAACACTTACCTGCACACTGCTGTGCGTGTGGCTGGGGGACAGCTGGTGATCACGGTGTTCACATGCAGCCTGTGGACTCCTCTCTTCAGAGTTGCAACGGGAGGGATCAGGAGATAAAAGATGTTTCCTCTCCTTAGAACGACCTCGTTCTCTTCCTCCTGAACGATGATTATCTAAGCGACCTGCAAGACATAAGATATCAGTGGTGGATTAGAACTATGGTTGCCACCTTTTCTTCAAGTCAAACCCAAACGCTTTAGGTTGCACAGCAATTTTTATAGTATAGTATAAATTATACAAATATTATACAATTAAATAACATTTCTAATCATATGACGTTAATCACAAGAGTCCACCTTTACATCAGAGTCCACAGAGTTCTCCTTTAACATCTGAATCCGCAGGTACCCCTTTTACATCTGAACTCGTAGAGCTCCCTTACACTGTAAGGGGGTACTCTGCAGACTCTGATGTAAGGGAGAACTCTGGGGACTCTAACACAAGGGATGCTCTGGGAACCCTGATTTAAGGGGAACACTGAGAACTCTGATGTACACAGAGAACTCTGATGTAAGGGGTGCTCTGAGAACCCTGATTTACCTTAGTGTACTTACTCAGAGGCAGGAGAGAGATGGGGGGAGACTTCAGTCGCAGACAGGGATGGATGGTGAGCTCACTCACCCTGTGGCAGTCAGCACCTCTCATCCAGATGTATCTGAGGCTGCTGGGCTTCAAATTTCCGACCACCACATTCCTTTTCTGAGGCACAGCACCATGGATTGGAGGGTGGGCAGACACAGAGGGGAAGGGGCGAGAGGAAGAGGAGTAGATTGACCCCTTTCTCCTCTCCTGTGTCTGTGTGTGTGGGGGGTATTGTTAGTGCTGCCTTTGCGCAGTGCGAAAGAGCGTGTAACAGACACTCTCCTTACACAACTGCAGCCAGCAAAACTGCTGGGAAGCCATAGTCTGGTCTGAATAATGTGTCCTGCTTTCAGGCGGTCTGAAACCCGGACTTATCATTCCAAACCCGAACTGTGTAGGTCAGGGGTCTCAAACTGGCAGCCCTCCAGCTGTTGCAGAACTACAAGTCCCATCATGCCTTTGCCTATGGGAGTCATGCTTGTAACTGTCAGTCTTGCAATGCCTCATGGGAATTGTAGTTCTGCAACAGCTGGAGGGCCACCAATTTGAGACCCCTGGTCTAGGTGAATCCTGGACAGGTAGCAACCCTAATTAGAACTGAATCTAATACCCATAACTAATAGGAGGCCTTGGCCTTTAAAGGCTTAGTTACCTTTTGTAACTGTGTTTTATATTACATACATCTTTCTCCCAGCCTTTCCACCACTGAAGAATACTCATTCCTACCCAATCATTAAAGCCCCTATAGTGGGGCAAGAAGCAGTCGATGAGTGTGGGGCAATGGACGGTGGCTGGTGAATGGTGTGTAACAAGGAATCTTGGAAGATTGTATTCTCTTTGACTACCTAAATGTTGCAAGATGTTGTGGAGTGCCCACTGCTAGCCCTCCCACAAAACATGGCATTCATAATCCTTAGGGGGCACCAATGCTTCATAAAAACAGGAATAAAATCATGAAAATAAGTTATTTGGAAACATTTATTTTATATAATTTAAAAGCATTTTGCCTGAATGCAAATAAATTACAGGTGTTTATTCAATAGCCCATAGATCAACTTTAAAAGGAAAATATAGGGGGTCTATTTATAAATGTTTTCATACATATATTTACCCAGTAAAAGTTAAACTGGATCCCAATGAACTCCAATTGGAAAAATGTGTGAATCTTGGGTGAAAGTTTTGTGATTTTTGTATGAAAACATTTATATATTGACCTCATAGTGAGATGTTGCACTTTTTATCTAAAAGCATTTTTGTTGTGATTTTCACATTTCTACATGCTTGCCTTCTATATCTGTGTTGTATTAAATGTCATCTTTTGTAGTTTAGTAACTAGAGCTAATAGTTGCTCAGTGCTATTTCTATGCTTTCTATTAAAAATTTTTGAGATAAGATGTCAGGCACAGAGAGTTTGTTTAATTTTCAATGGGTCAGCCAACGTATGTACACAAGTTTACCATTGTTTTTAATAGTGGCAGTTCACATATATGCAGCATGTTGACACAAATGGGCATAAAAGGTCATACCCATCAATGTACAGTGCCTTGAAAAAGTATACATATCCCTTAAAATTATCCACATTTTGTCATGTTACAACCAAAAAAAGTATATGTATTTTATTGGGATTTTATGTGATAGACCAACACAAAGTGTCACAATTGTGAAGTACAAGGAAAATGATAATTGATTTTCAAAATGTTTTAGGTATGTCTCTACCCACTTTGCACACCTAGAGTGAATGTTTTGCCCATTCTTCTTTGCAAAATAGCTCAAGCTATGTCAGATTGGATGGAGAACATCTGTGAAAAGCAAGTTCAAGTCTTGCCACAGATTCTCAATTGGATTTAGGTCTGGACTTTTGACTGGGCCATTCTAACACATGAATATGCTTTGATCTAGACCATTCCATTGTAGCTCTGGCTGTATGTTTAGGGTTGTTGTCCTGCTAGAAGGTGAACCTCTGTCCCAGTCTCAAGTCGTTTGCAGACTCTAACAGGTTTTCTTCTAAGATTGCACTATATTTGGCTCCATCCATCTTCCCTTGAACTCTAACCAGCTGCCCTGTCCCTGCTGAAGAAAAGCATCCCCATAACATGATGCTGCCACCACCATGATTCATGGTGGGGATGGGGTGTTCAGGGTGATTTGCAGTATTCGTTTTTTGCCACATAGCATTTTGCTTTTAGGCCACAAAGATTGATTTTGGTCTGCTCTGACCAGGGCATCTTCTTCCACGTGTTTGATGTATCAAACTGTATCATGGCTTCTCGCAAACTGCAAACTGGACTTCTGATGGATTTATTTCAACAGTTGCTTTCTTCTTGCCACTCTTCCATAAAGGCCAGATTTGTGGAGTGCTCGACTAATAGTTGTCCTGTGGACAGATCCTCCCACCTGAGCTGTGGATCTCTGCCGCTCTTCAAGAGTTCCAATGGGCCTCTTAGCTGCTTCTCTGGTTAATGCTCTCCTTGCCAGTCAGTTTAGGTGGATGGCCATGTCTTGGTAGGTTTGTAGTTGTGCCATAATCTTTCCATTTTCAGGTGATGGATTGAACAGTGCTCCGTGAGATGTTCAAAGCGTGGGGTATTTTTTATAACCTAACCCTGCTTTAAACTTATCCACAACTTTATCCCTGCCCTGTCTGGTGTGTTCCTTGGCCTTCGTGATGCTGTTTGTTCACTAAGGTTCTCTAACAAACCTATGAGGGCTTCACAGAACAGTATTTATACTGAGATTAAATGACACACAGGTGGACTCTTTTTACTAATTACGTGACTTCTGAAGGCAATTGATTGATTCCACTAGAATTTAGTTAGGGGAAGCAGAGTAAAGGGGGCTGAATACAAATGCATGTCACACTTTTCAGATATTTATTTGTAAAAATCTTGAAAAACATTAATTTTTCTTGCCCTTTTTTTTTTCTTTATGCTTTTGTTTGTAATATGACAAAATGTGAGAAATTTCAAGGGGTATGAATACTTTTTCAAGGCACTGTACATTATACTGTAAAGTTTTTGGGCAACACATATCAATGAATCATGAAATGCCATCAACAATGCACCTGAAAATGCAATGCAAGTGTGAATCCAAAATGATTTTTAATGAATACATATCTGGATGAAAAAGTGTCTTTTTAATATGTGTATGTTCAAGGCCGTCTTTAATGCAGGGCAAACTGGGCTCCTCTTTGTTGGGGGACCCATGGCAGCTGCCGCTTGAGCCTGCACTACCCACAAATTTGGGCCCTGATGACGGCATTGCAGAGCGCCACAGAGGACATGGGAGGCTGTATTCCTGAGCAAGCCAGCAGAGGGGGCGAAGCTAGGAGCTCCACTGACATACTGACCCCACCCCATGCAACCTGTATACTCTGAAAGAGCGGCTGTAGTGAGAGCAGTGATCAGATTGGGAGCCCCGCCTCAGACCTCTGTATTCCCAATCCAGTATAGAGAGGGGCGGGGCCAGGAGCTCCACTGATGCCCAAACCCCACCCCATGCAGCCTGTATGCTCGGGAGGGAGCAACTGTAGTATGAGCAGAGATCAGAGTGGGAGCCCCACCCTGGATGCCTGGCCAGGTATGTCCTTACACCCATATAATGCCTGACTGCTATACTGAAACCCTGAGCTGTGTCATTCAATTGTAAAGGTATTCATCACTGAAAGTTCTCTGACCATCTCCTGTATTATGTCCGCAGTCTCTGATTGTCTCCTGTGCTATGTCCACAGTCTCTGAATGTCTCCTTTAGTATGTCTGCAGTCTCTGACAGTCTCCTGTAGTATGTCTGCAGTCTCTGATTGTCTCCTGTAGTATGTCCGCAGTCACTGACGCTCTCCTGTAATATGTTTTCCGTCTCTGACAGTCTCTTGTAGTATGTTTGCAGTCTCTGACGCTCTCCTGTATTATGTTTGCAGTCTTTGACCCTCTGCTGTAGCATATTTGCAATCTCTGACCCTCTCCTGTAAAAATGTGCCACTTTACTTGCTCAATTATTTGGGACTCCTCCATTGCTCAGTGAGTGGTAATGATGTGCAGTAACCTGTAGCAACCAATCAGTGAACAGTAGTGATCTGCTGTAATCTCTTGCAACCAATCAGTGAGTGGTAATGATGTGCAGTAACCTCTAGCAACTAATCAGAGAGCGGTAAGGGTAGACTGTAACCACTGACAACCAATTTCAATTGTGTAATCTGCTGCAGTAAACAGATTTTGAGCCTACCTGCTATTTTTTTATATGTCTCAGAATGGGGGGGGGGGGTCAATAAAATGTTTGCCGAGGGCCCAACCAATATTAAAGATGGCCCTGTGTATGTTCAGATTTAAAGATATTAGATTTGTTTGTAAATCTCTGCATGCATTCCTGACCAACCTGTATCAGAATTCATTCGGTTGGTGGATAGTCTTAGAGAAGCATGATAACTGCGCCGTTGCTGCTTGTAGCTATCCATACCACCTCGATCTAATGAGAAATCATCCAGCCAGGAACTGCGTGCTCGCTTATCCGCAGTAGTGGAGAAAGAGCGCCTCATGGAACTCACATCAGCCAAGACCTGCAAGGCCAGAAGGATACAAAAAAGAAGAAAATATCCGCACAAAAATACATTTCTACTTATATAAGGGATTGTTTGAAAGAAATGAAAGGCTGAACGTAAAGTAAAGACTCTGTAGTTATTGTGATCATTCATATGGTATCAGAATATAATTTAGTGTTATGTTCCAATGAATACTGGATTCAAGGTATTGTTGCTTTGTGTCCTAAAGAATAACTGTACTTTTCCAAAATTCACCTTTAACATGCAGATGCCATACTGTAAATATAAAGCTGTACACTCTTTTAAAAGAAATTGGAATCTCTTTTTTTTATGTACGATATGTACAATCTTTGTTTCACAAATAAACATTTACTACATGAAAATTTTATTTTTAGAGAGGTAAAGAGGTAGCACAATAGTAGCAGCTTGCTTTGAGGTATGCATTGTCTGAATGAAATGCTAGACAAAGATATCCTCTGATTCACATCTCTGTGTGTCAGCTTGACCTTTTAAGTTCTGTAAACAACATTTTTACAACAAAGAAGCATAGGAAACAGAGAAAAATAGAATAAAATGAGCCAAGAGCTCCACCTACTGACTGGTAGAAAACAAAATATTATTCATACTGTCTATTTGCCTATGTGTTTTTTTTTTCCTAATATAAAACCACTATACATAGTCTTTAAAAAGAAAGCATGGTTTGAGCTGCCTGGCCTGTATGCCAAGACAGGGATACAAGACATTGGCAAGGGTGCCAGAGGATACTAAAGCTGTGTCAGCCACATTCAGGGTGGGCAGTCTGACGTGCAACATACAGTTTTATTTTTTACAATTTGGCAGAACACTGTTTACCTACTGTAAGGGTTACATTTTTTGAGAAAGTACAGTCACACTTTATATGTATTGCCTGATACTACTTTATTATTTACCTCTATGAGTCTTATACCATAAAGCTAAAAGCAACCATGTGGTGTGATGCACAGCAACCAACAATAAATCAACTTTAATTTCCCTGTGACTGGATGCTATGGATTACTGCACACTGTTACTGCTGTTTGTGCCAGGCTGTTAAATGCAGCTTCATATATGCTGGTAAAGGGACAAAATGAAGAGTAAACTTATTTTATATCCAAATCAAAAATATACATAAATGAATTTATATAAAGAATAATAGATAACAGGGTATTCTAGGATAAATGGAAACTGGAACCCAGCTAGAAAGCCTTTTGTTGGGAAAACATTCAACCTCTTCTCATATGCTCAGCAGACAAAAAAGAAAAATGTTTCCATAAAATCAAATGGTGAAGATGTTTAGATCTCTAAATATAATTGATTGACAATTTTGTAAATTTCTGAACATTAAAATTATATAATTTAGAGAATCTTCTAAACCAAAATAGTGTGTCCTACTTTAAAGAAGATTTGAACTGGCTAATGAAGTGTATGCTATAATCAGGGCATGCCTCCGGTTATAACTGTCACGGTTGCCTGTCTGCTTATGTCAGCTCTCATCCAATCTTTCAAGCCCTCAAAGAGCCCTCAAATAGCTTGTGTCATAGCTGGCCACATGTGCAGCACTATGGAATCTGCATATCTAAATAGAGGGTAAAAGTACACCATCCTCTGGTGATAAAAGAGCATTTTGTTCCAAGATATAATAGCACTCACAGAAAGCCTTTATATCTGAATGTTACCTGCAATTCCAAAACTCACCTGCAGGGACACTGCCGGCAAATTTGAAACCACTTTTCTAATATAACGGGTGCCAAAGGCAGACTTTGACGTAGTTCTAAAGTCAAAACATTTTTTACCTTTATGCGTTCCCTGCATTAAGGTAGAAAACACCCGACTACCTGTTCTACCTACCCCCATCCCTAAACACTTACCTGACTACAGTCACTGTTCCAGAGCTGTCTTTTACTAGAGACACTAAGAGCATCGTAAGCCATAGGCTCCTGCTGCTGTCAGTCAAACTCCTATGAGGAGAAAGCGGAGACATGGCTTACTGGTGCTGTGGACGCACACAGCCCAGCACAGGAACATGCACACATGGTAGGGAGGGAGGAACCTGGAAGAGCCACCAGTGTCAGCGTTAGACTATCACATATGAGGTAATGGGTTGTCCTGTGAAATATCACTCCAAGGAGCAGGTAACTATAGCATCTTTTTAATTTTAAAATGTTCGTAAAGTTTTAGAATAACATTTAAAAAAAAAAAATAATAAAACTGTTATAGTTACCTTCTCTCTGCAATGGTTTTGCAGAGAGCAACCCTGATCCTCCTCTTCTGGGGCACTCCGCCGGTGCTCTTGGATCCTCCTCCCTCCTGAGTACCCCCCTCGGTAGCCGCTTCTTATGGGGGCATTCATGTGAGTTTGATCCCTATTCAGACACACAGCTTGGCTCGCTCCCCAAAACCCCACTCTCTGCTCACAACTCACAGCTTTTGACTGACAGCAGCAATAGCCAAGCCTGTAAGAGCGTGGAGAGAGGAGAGGAGCTGCAGCAACGTGTACATCACTGGATAGAGATCGGGCTCAGGTGAGTATTTAGGGGGCTGGGGGAAGTTGCAATTAACGTTTTAATTACCCTAATGCAAAATTATTAGCCCCCTTTCACACAGGGCTGTCTGTATTTAGCTATCTGGTTGCTCAGCGGGGATCGCTCCGTTGATACCCGCTGAGCCAGCGGATGACAAGTCTTTCTCTGCACTCTGTGCAGGGACGGACCTGTCAGAGAGTCCGCTCTCCCCTATGTCCCTTTTTATCTGCTCAGATCTGCCAGACGGATGGAAAATAGGGTTTCCATCCATCTGGATTTTGCGGAGCGGATTGGATCGGGACGTATCGGATGTCAGTGGACATGTCACTGCTGACATCCGTCGCTCCATAGAGCTGTATGGAGCGTCTGTTCCGATCTGCCTAAAAAAATGACAGGTGTATCTAAACGATCCACACGTGTGAAAGGGGCCGAAGGAGAAAAAAACCTTTTATCTTAGAACCACTTTAACCCAAACTATGTTATCCTTTAGTGTCACTGTAACATGTTGCTGAACAAATGTGTAAAAAGGAGCTTTCCAGTTTATCCTAGAATATCTGTTTAATAAATGTAAGGCTTAAAAGGGAACTATTACTTTTATTAGTTAAAGCAAATGTAAACTTATCCCACCAATGCAGAAAATAGTTTAAAAATGCTGTACACATGTTAAAGCACAACTCAAGAGAAATATTTTGTTTTTGTTTTGGATAAAGCCCGGGGGAGTTAAAACTACTGTTATTTTTTTGTTGTCTTCCGTATTCCCAGTGGGAAGAAGTCAGGCAAAAAATTATTGAAAATTTCTTCAAAAGTAACACAAAAACAGAGTGGGAAAGTGACTGTGACTACAGCACCCCCATTTCTTGTACAAGTGACACAGAGACAGGGAATGTGAAAAAAGTCACTGATGGGGTCACGTATTTTAAGTCTTCCCCACTCTATCCAAAACTTAAGGGAAAAAATTAGGTCTGGGGTTGAGCTTTAAGTGTCTTTAATGTCAGGATAATTCAATTATTATTACAGTTCCCCTTTATAAAAATAAGGAAATAGCAAAACATTAGAACAAAATGTTCAAAACACCCATTAGTAAGTTACAAAAAAAACAAAACAAACCTATAGAAAACAAAACAAAAAAAAATCCTGCAAAACAAACAAATACAAAAACAACATAAACAAGCAAAACAAATGAAATGATAATTGGTCAAAACTAGCAAATAGACAAACAGGGAAAGCAACAAGGTGCTTGCTTGTGGCTGTGGATAGGCGTTTGGCACAAAGGCATTAGAGAAGCTGATACATCAGAACCAGTCAATGTAAATGATCTAAGTGTTGTGGCTGGTGATTTCCTAATTCAGTGGTGCTCAACCATTATAGGTGGTCCCCAAGCATCTAATGCCATGTTATATGATCCTTAAGAAGGTTGCTCTCACCCATATATACTGTATTGGCTACCCAAAAATAGGCTCTGGACCTTGGGGTTCCATCCATAGGCTGAGCACCTCTAACCCAACACTAGTAAGAAAAAAATGTGCTTGCAAAGTGAAAAGGTGGGATAGTGACAGTATTGACTTTTTCTTTTTACCTGGGGGTCCTCCGCCAGGCGTGGCATAGAAGAGGCTCTCACTGATGCTGGACGTTCCAGCATCTCCCCGGCTATGTAGCTGCCTTGATTAGGGAGCTGCTCCCTGCTATACTCTCTAACCTCTGGCTCCTGAAAATAAAGAAACAGCTAGCTCATGGGATCAGCTTTCAAGATCACATACTGTTCCCTTGTGGCACACGGCAACACATTCTGGGGTCAATGCCAGATATTCCATTCTTCAAGTCACTAGATTATGTAGCCGCAGCCGCTGTATGCACCAAGAGGATTCAAGGAGTAGAAATATTTTATAAGGTTTGGAATTAAAGAACTGCAAATGTCGACTGCAGTGAGGCACATCAAGGTCAATTGTCCACTCAGAAGTTAATTGAAAAAGGAAGTTTAAAGTGTACCCAGAACAAAACACATCGGGCAACCACTTTGTGAACCAGATTGATACTTAACCTATCAACGTAGAAACCAGTGCCATCACCATCACCATGCCAAGAATATCACTGGTTGTTTGTCTCCTGTTGCAGAATTTGAATAAATATGATGTGCATATTGTAATAGGATTTATATATTTAAATTTAGATTTGAAACTATATTTTGTTACATTTTATAAACATTGTAGGAACTATGATCACAATATGGACTTGGTTCTATTAAGGTGTCATTTTTGTTTGGGGTCCTCATAGGGTGATTCCCCACACTTCTAATGTTAGTTGCACTGGAAGTGAGGGCCACAGAGAAAAATTATAACCTCACAGAAGTTCTAAGTTTTGCTCTATCCAAAATGTATGTGAAGGTTCCTATTAATGTAGGTCATGGTATATGTATGTGAAGGTTCTCATTTATCCAGGTCATGGTATGCAATAGCAGTCCCCAAACTTCTTTTTTTTCAAAAGGGACCAGTTTTGTTTTCCACAGACCGGGGTTGGGGAGGAAATTTGGGGGGGGTTTGTGTGTGGGGGGTTTGGGGGGGGGGGGTTCAGGATGATTTAAACACATTACATTTATAAAAAGATATAATTAGGGCACTACCATCTCCTCCTTAGCTCCCCCTCCCCCTCAGATCATGAAGCATTTGATTCTCATGGGAGTATGCAACCTAGATCTCGCACATGCACAGTTTACAGTTTGCTCTCCTATGAGATTCTAATCCCGCCACTGATCTGACAGGAGGAGCAGCTCAAGCGATAATGCAAGTGGCTATAAGTACAGATCAAGCCTTGCTTGCTTCTCGCCACTCACCTCCTGCTGTGCGGCCTGATTGCTAACAGGCCACGGACTGGAACCTGTCCGTGGCCCAGAGTTTAGGGTCTTCTGGTATACAGTATGTATGTGAAAATCTCATTTATCCAGATCATTTGGCTTGTTCTAGGTCAGTGATGGCGAACCTTGGCACCCCAGATGTTTTGGAACTACATTTCCCATGATGCTCATCCACTCTGCAGTGTAGTTGAGCATCATGGGAAATGTAGTTTGAAAACATCTGGGGTGCCAAGGTTCGCCATCACTGTTCTAGGTCATGGTATATATGTAAAGGTTCTTATTTATCAAGGGCAAGGTTTATCTAGCACTAGTAATTCACATTTAACTGGATGTTTTCTATAATGTTGAAGACATTTCATAGCTGTTCCAAGCAACATCAGAACTGTTGAACAATATTACAGAACAAGTCCAGTTGAATGTGACTACTATTACTAGATATTATGACCAAAACTAAAATAAGAAGCATTGACAGAAGTAAGCCCTTGTACACACGGTCAGAGATTCCGACAACCAAATCCGTCGGATTTTGTCCGTCGGATTTTGTCCGTCGGATTTTGTCCAACAGATTTTGCCCGAAACTGTTGCAAACACACGGTCGGACAACGTTGTCGAAAAATCCAACGTGATGACGTTATTTCGTTACGACGGGACTACGTTCACGCTAGTAGCCAATAGATTTGGTGTAGGAATTTGATCTGAGCATGCGTGGCACTTTGTCCGATCGGAATTCTCTACACATGATCGGAGTATGTCCGATCGGAGCATTTTATCAGAAAATTTTACCAACAAGTTGGAAAACTTGGTCCGCCGGATACTCCGACGGAAACAGTCCGATGTAGACCACACACAGTCGGAATATCCAACAAAACGGTCCGATCGGACACATTCCGTCGGAATCTCCGACTGTGTGTACAAGGGCTTACACTTTAAGCTCATATATTTAATTTGGATCTTGTAAAACATGACACTTACACTTCAATTTAAGAACAAAAATGTGATATATTGCAGCTTACAAGTATTTAGATGTGGTGGACTTGTTTTTAAAGTTTTGAAAAATACCTGTCCTCTGCATTGGGTTAAAACAACATTATTAGCTTTCTCAACTATGTTCTGTAAACTATAAAGCAACAACCTAATATGTAATAGACCTGAGGAGAAGGGGAGGTGTTTGTAGCCCATATCAGGAAAGCAGCCTGAGGTGACCATACTGATCCACCCTAGATACAAGGTTCTGAATAAGCATTGTCACTAGGCCCTTTCACATAAACCAGATAAGTTTTTTCTCAACAGGGGATCCATACCATGCTGAGCTGAGCTGAGATGCCCGCTCTGAAATGCCGAACGGACAGGAACACAGCCCGCTCTGCTCTATGGGCAGTTAGATGTAAGTGGACCTGATCGGATCTCTTGTGTGAAAGGGGCCTTAGGCCCCTTACACACAGGGCAGGCTCCATTGGAGTTTGCCTGCTCGGCGGGGAATCTGTACACTGATCTTCACTAAGCAGGTGGGTGGCTTATGCAGAGCAAACAGACACAGCCCGCTCTACTCTATGGATGGTCAGATGTAAACGGACCACCTGTCCACTTATACCTGACTGCCATCCAATCCAAAATGCCAGACAGATGGAGATCCCCATTCGTCTGTTTTCAGTGGACAGGATTGGATCGGATGTCAGCGTGGGTGTCAGACAAATGCCAGTTGACACCCGTTGCCTCATAGAGGAGACTAGAGGGTCAGATTGGGCCCCCCTAAAAAATCAGGCTGACCTGATGTGAAAGGGCCCCAGACCCTTTCACATCATCACAATCCAAGTGAATTATCGTCACAATCCAAGTGTGTTATCGTCACAATCCAAGTGAATAAAGTAAAGAGAAAGGAAGGCAATACAGCCACCATATCTATAGACTGGTAAGCTTCAATAGATTACATTTTTCTTTTTGGGTTTAGATATGCTTCAAAAAGTCTAATATATTAAAAAAAATATCTATATTGATATTATCTAAAAAATTACTAAGCAATTAACAATTTATTTAAGAGCGTATACATTAATATAAGAAATTAAAACAAGGTTGAAAAGGGGCCTGAAATAGTAGGTGTTTAATTTTGCATGAATAATGCTGCGTACACAATCGGAAATTCGGCCAGCAAAAGACAGATGAAAGGTTTTGGTCGGAAAATGCGATCGTGTGTATGCCCCATTGGACTTTTGCTGGTCGAATTTCGGCCAGCAAAAGATTGAGAGCATATTCTCTTTCTATCCAAAAATGCGTTCATGTATGCAATTCTGACGCACAAAAACTCACGCATGCTCAGATTCAACTATGAGACGGAATCTATTGGCTACTGGATATTGAAGTTCCTTTTTCTAGTCTCGTCACAGCGTTCTTGACGGTCGAAATTTGGTGTGACCGTGTGTATGCAAGACAGCTTGATCAAAATCCCGTCAGAATTCCGTTGGGAAAACCATCAGAGCTTTTTCCGACCAAAATTCCGATCGTGTCTACGCGGCATAAGTTGTTAAGCAATAACCAGCTAAAGAGATTATTAATATGAATATATATGGGATTTATACAGCGCCAACAGTTTGGGCAGCGCATTACAAAATAAGGATAATAACACACATTTGTCAATGAAATACTAGTGCAAGCAGGGCTTTTTTTCTCAGAGAATAAGTGCAGGAACCCACCTTCTCCAGTCAACTCCACAGCTCAACCCCCCCTCCATAGCTCACCCTCTCACCCTGTCCACAACTCACCCCCCATCCACAGCTCACACTCTCCCCTCTGTCCACAGCTTACCCCCCCATCCAAAGCTCACCCCCATCCACAGCTCATCCCCCATCTACAGCTCCCGCCCCCGTCCACAACTCACCCCCCATCCACAGCTCACTCTTTCTCTCCTGTCCACAACTCATCCCCCATTCACAGCTCACCCTCTCCCCTCTGTCCACAACTCACCCCCCATCCACAGCCCACCCTCTCCTCCCTGTCCACGACTCACCCCTCATTCACAACTCACCCTTCCCCCATCCACAGCTGACCCCCCCCCCATTCACAGCCCACCCTCTCCCCCCTGTCCACAACTCACCCCCCATCTACAGCTCACCCTTTTTCCTCCTGTCCACAACTCACCCTCCCATCCACAGCCCACCCTCTCCTCCCTCTGTCCACAGCTCACCCTCACCCTCCTGTCTACAACTCACCCCCCCATCCACAGTTCACCCCCCCATCCACAGCTCACCCTCTTCCTCTATCCACAGCTCGCTCCCCCATTCACAGCTCCCTTCCCCCCATCTGCAACTCACCTTCTCCCCCCCATCCACACCCCCTTTCCCTCCTATCCACAGCTCACTCACACCCCCTTTCCCCCCTATATTCCACAGTTCACCTTAGCATGCGCCTCCCCCCATCCACAACTCCCTCACCTTCTTTACCCTCTGTCAGCATGTCACCTTCCCATGCAAACTCCCCACAGCTCCCCCAACAGCTGTCTCTTAAGTCTGTACAAATGCCCCTCCCTGCAGCTCTCACTTTGAACAATCTACCCCCCCCCCCGCTCTGACCTCTAGAATATCCCCAGCCTCTCCACAACTGTCTCTCTGCACAATCACCCTCCCCTTCCCTCGTAAGCTCTCTCACCTCTTCACAATTTCAATGGTGTAGCCGGCTCCATTCTTTTAGGCAGGGTGAGCTTTTGTTTCAGCCTAGTTCAGTCTTCTCTGTGCAGCCCTGCCTGTCAGATCAGTGTAGCTCAGAGCCAATGAGGAGTTTAAGATTGCTTCACATGGCTCGGTGCTACACAGATCTGACACACACACAGTGGGCAGGGACAGAAGCTCCCTCCGGAATCCCCATTAAAAAATGCTGACAATTGTGGCGTTTGGACTATGGGCACCCATCAACAGATGTGGGGCAGGTGTCCTGGGTGCCATTGCTAGCACACAGAATGCCGATGGAGGAAGTAAGTAGAACTTCCTCTACCAGCTTCTGTGTGAAGTGACAGGCTGGAGAAGAGAGAGCTGCCGAAGGTGGCAGAACGGCGTTCCGCCAAGTTCTGGCTGAAAAAAAGCCCTGAGTGCAAGTGTCTATAATATGTTGAAAGTACAATGTGGAAGTGTCTGAAAAAGTCCAGCACACATCCAGTGGTAGTGCATTAGGGTTATGTTTATTTCTATACCATGGACTTGCAATCATGTGTCAAAATGTCAGGTATCAAGATGATAGATCTCTTATGTGTATTGGTACTGCTAGCAGTATGCTTCTAGAACACGTGATAAAAAGATTTAGGCTGCTGTTGGTCCCTCTAATTTTTACAGTTCTGTGTGTACATGGAGGCACTCTTACAAAATACTTAAGACTTAAAGACACACAGTGCAATGACACTGCAACAGGGACACACATCAGCACTACTATCCAGTGGTGTGGACAACAGCATTACACTGCAGTGACTAGGCAGAATCAACAGGTGACAACATGTTTCACACGGACAGGCTCTGTATCCTCCTATTCTTGCTGCAGACAGGATGACATCTATGTTTTACATTACATGATAACATACTAGTGACATGAACATCTGGCGTTAACGCACATCAACACAGCAGATTACTGAACAGGTACATTTGACTAAACACCCGCCATGATAGTTACTTCACAGGTAAACACATTTCATTCAAACCCATTGGTCCTTTGCCAAACATCTCAGATCACATTCAAACATGCATAAATAATCCTAAAAAAATAATCAGATCCCAATAAACAGACATATTTTATCTCAGCTTATCTACCAAATCTGCGTGGTATGGTCAACACATGTTTCATTTCAAATACATTTAAATATATTGTCGTAAGTGGGACTTGAGACTACCAATGGTGTCAGCATCCCAGAATATATATAGAAAAGGTAGTTGTGGGTATACGGGACGATTACCCAACCATATGATAAAAAAAGTTAATAAATCTTTATTATGATGATATCAAAAACAGAAAGAGGAAAAGATACAAATGTAGGCTGGAGATTTCTCACAAACATGTATACTCTCCTGAACCTCAATCAATATAGACAGTTCAGTCATCAGCATTTCATTGTCAGTGCCCAATGCAATTCCAGCTTCTCTCTTCCTCAGGGGCATGGGCTGAACTTTAGTGTCAAAGACATAATGTAACTAGGCATAAAACAAAATTTTATACCAAAAATATGCATTTTTAGATTAAATGCAAGGGCCCCTCCTGGGCTCAATGAGACTGATCATTTTCCACAGTTTTTTGTCAAAGATTAGGGGTTGAAAACAGATTAATTGACCCTATTCAGGTTCCACATTTGGATACATTTGTATCTGTCCTGGAGCGTGGCCGTCACTGTTTCTTTCCCAGATGGACCGGTGAAGTCGGCAATACTCTGACACAGACTCCTTGTCTGTATTGTTTAAGGTTAGTTTTCATGGTTTTCTTCTCCTCTTTCCTTTTTTTTTAAATATTTCAATAATTTTTTTTTTTTTTTACATAATATATGCAGAATTTTTGGTAATGATGAATTAGCAGGGATTTTTCTTTGCATTAAATGTGTTTTTCAGCATCACTGTTGCATGCAGGGGGTCTCTGAGTGTACCCTGGCCCCCACTCCCTTTGTGGGCTTGACCATCACAGGACTGCATGGAAAGGGTTGTTTTTAAACCTTTGACCGTTATGTACCTCTCACTGATACTGTAAAGCCCCGTACACACGAGAGGACTTATGTCCGACAGACTTCCAAAGGAGTTCCGCCGGAGTTCTGCCGGAGTTCCGACGGAGTTCTGACAGACTTTTCGGCCGAACGGACTTGGCCACACACGATCACACTAAACTCCGACGGATTCGAACGTGATGACGTACGACCCGACTCGAATAAGGAAGTTCATAGCCAGTAGCCAATAGCTGCCCTAGCGTCGGTTTTAGTCCGTCGGAGTAGCATACACACGAGCGGATTTTTCGAAGGGGACCGGGTCCGGCGGAGTTCCGTCGGGAAAATTTGAAGCATGTTCCATATTCTAAAGTCCTTCGGACTTTGGTGAATCAAAAGTCCGTTGCAGCCCACACACGATCGTATAGTCTGACGGACTCAGTCCTTCGGACTTTGGATGTTGAAAAGTCCGCTCGTGTGTACGCGGCATAAGTTCTCCAACTCAATGCATCTGACACGGATTAAAAAAAAAAACCCTGTATGTAGATATAGTGCCTTAAAAAAGTATTCATACCCCTTGAATTTGTCCACATTTTGTCATGTTACAACCAAAAGCTTAAATGTATTTTACTGAGATTTTATGTGAGTTGGTCTATCATATAGAATCCCAATAAAATTTTTGTTTGTAACATGACAAAATGTAGAAAATTTCAAGGGGTATGAATACTTTTTCAAGGCACTGCATTATTGTTTGGTATATGTTTTGATGCATGCCTATATACATCGTCTTTGACACTAAGATTCAATCCGTGCCCCTGAGAGAGAGAGAAACTCTAAATGCTTCAGACACTGACAATGAAAGAGAGTAAAAGCGCTTGCAACAAATTTCCAACCTATATTTGTTTTTAATGAATGATTTGTATAGCGCTGCAAATGCGAACTGAATCACCTCAAGGCACTTGGTCCATCCTATGTTGTCCTGCTTCTTAGAAGAGGTGGGGCTTGAGTTTTTTTCTGAAGGCCCAATGGTTTTCTTCAATGTTAATCCTCTTTCTGTTTTTAATCTCATCATAATAAAGATGTATTAACTTTTTTTTATCATAAGTTTGTTTGTGAAATTAGGTGCCCTTAAAGTCCCATACACTCATAACTACCTTTTCTAAAACATTTTGTGTTATTTTTACTTACCAACTACCTGTTTAAGGTTTTCTCTGGTTCTATTTCAGTAACAAATATGGGATGATACTATACAAGTGATAAGGCATTGAAAGGACTTTCATTCCAGTTTATAATGCAGGTTCTGAGATGGTAACTGAGATTCAGTATTGCATATGCCTCACCCCTTTACCTAGCTGGGGGGGGGGGGGGGGTCTGTACTCTGCTATCATCATCTTTTCCCAACTCACTCCATTAGTGACTCTATACACCCAGGGCTGGGACAAGGTGTGGGCAGGTGGGGCTGCCCTGGGCACTGTAGTATCATGTGAAGTAGAGGGGGCACCACAAGTGGAAATGGGGGGAGGGGGTGCTAAGAGTGGCGATTCAGGGGGATTTGGGAGGGGGGGAGATTTGTGCTAGGAGGGAGGTTTTGGTGGGGGAATTTTTGCTGACACATAATGCTCATAATGAAGACCACAAGGATTTGAGGAGGTAGATTATATTACTGCATTAATCACAGAGAAAAAAGGAATCAAAGATTAAGGGCCATGTTGGCTGGTTCCTATAGACACACAAGTCTATAGGAATGCAAAACCTGGTTGAATCAGGTCAAAATGCAAATCAGAAGGCGGTCACTGGTTGGTCAAATGCACCCGTCAATGAAGTCTTAGGGAGCTCAGAAGAGTCACACAAGCCAGAGGACATAAGCTCTAAAGAACGATTTAGAAAATGAAGCCCTTGTGGCCTTCAGTTTGAGGCTTTCTTTCAAACCTCAAAAGTCTACACTGCAAGCACAAAAAATTACATTTGGATACAGTATATGCCCTAATAGCCACAAAGCATATAAATCTACCGTGTGTGCAAAATTAATTTGCAAGCCCTTTTACTATGTAAAGGTAATGGTGATATAATTGCTGTGCTGCATAGAGAACAGAGCCTTAATAGGGTCCTGCAGTTTCCCCTACTGCAGGCTGCCTTCAGAGAACTGGTGGAGGGGGCCAATGGAAGACCCGTCTCCCTGCCCAAGGATAGAGAGGAGAAGTAATTACAGGAAACTCTTGCACAAAGGCAAAGTGCAGAGTTTGTTTGATGCTAAATTACTCCCCAAGAAATACACAAAGGATTGCAAGATTCAAACAACCATGTTACTTGTATGTACAGAATACTGGATTAGGCTGGATTTCAGCTTTAAATCATTGACATCATGGGAACCCGAAAAGAGAGTCCTTCTAATACACTCATCACTAATTATATGCCTGTGTGTATGAGATATGGGGGGGGGACAAAAATGCATTAATGAAGGGGAATATAATGATTGCCTACTATGGCCTATGTTTGTTATTTGAGCTATGTTACTCAATATGCTTTCTTAGGTAAACAGCAATTTAAAAAAATGTAGCATGTCATTTACTCAGTGTGTGTACAGCAGTCATAGCCATTCAGTAACTCCATATGGACAATTTTCTCAATTACAAACTGTCAACACAGTTTTTTCAAGCATGCACGTTCCTACCATGCATCATTCACACACAATCCCATTGCTGACAGAGTGGCTCATTTAGCTTCTCTATCAGACATGTTTACCAGAGACAACTGTTCTTCAAAGTCTTCATCGTCCTGGTCCAGACATGGTGGTTGAAATATCTCCTCGGGGGACAGTGGGCTGAGTGAAGGGAAACCAGCCCTGAAAACATACAGCAAAAAAAAAAAACTGAGCACTAGACCTACACCAGAAGATCACTTGATATCATGAACTGACGGAAGGGGCACCGTTATAGAACTCACAGCCCTGACAATGTATCCTGCTGGAGGTATGGTAAGGCTTTGGCATTGGATAATATTTCCTCAGGTAATGATGAGGCTTCCATCCTTTGAAACATTGGTGCATTTTTCTATGAAAAAACAATATATATTAATAGTAGTAGTCACATTTAAAACTGATACATGATAAAAAAAATAAAAAAACACATAATGGTAGGGTTGGGTCCACTCAGACTCTGTCCCAATCATCTCTTTTGTTACTAAAAAAGCTTATCTTGGAAACTTTGGAAACTGAACAGGTTATTTCATGTGATTAAACTTCAACATCAGAAACACCTTGCTTTTAACACCTACCAATTAGCATACTAAAGTATGGATTTTATACTGTCTGGATGAAAACCTTCCTAATGGGCATACGTCATATGCAGTAGTAGATATATATATATATACTGTATATACATATATATATATATATATACACACACACACACATACATATATATATATATATATATATATATATATATATAGTCTGTAGACACACTGCAAGTAATGCAGAAGCCAAGAAAACGTTATCTACTTTGAAGAGCCTCTTTCATGAAAACTCTAACAAGCCTGTGCCAGGCTAAGGATGATTATATATATAAGGTCAATAGGACAGTTGAATAGATCACAATTCACTCTTGGCTGGACAAAAGGACCATGGTAAGAGGTCTCAAGAAGCACTCAGACTCCATATTTAGATTGCATTGCATGTTAGTGTGTTCAAAGTGCACAAGGCCATGTCCGGATCTGAGTGATCAGCTACGAGCAGTTGTTCACAGCACATGATGATTCTTAGCCCTGGCCAGGTGTTAACAGGACATTATGATTTGAAGGTTCACATTTAAAACATTGTTCCTAATATGCATTCAATGATTTTTTTAAATGGTTAGTTTACCTTTACAAAAAACTGCCTATGCAGGTAAGGGGTGATTGTAGATAAAAACAAACTGTGCAGTTCTGACTAAAGTTAAATAATGCCCTTGCTATACAGTAGGTGTAGGCCATTTACATACATCCCAAAACCTGAATGGAATACTCCCAGAACATTGCTAAGTTGGGTCTACTTGTTACTGCTTACCTCCACCATCACAGGAGCAACCTTTTTCTCTGATGCAGATCCCCTCAGATCCCCTTGCTCTTTCTCTCTTCTTATGCAGTAGCTCTGAGCTCAGTGTTTAAGAGCTTACTCCTGTGATGGTGGAGGTAAGCATTAATGACTAGGCCTCGTCTAAAAATGTCCTAGCAACGTTCTGGGAGTATTCTAGTCAGCCTTTAGGAAGTATTTAAATGGCCTATACCTATAGCAAGGGCATTATTCAACATGTTTTCCCCCCAGATACATTTTATTGAGGTTTTACAGTTTTGCAAGTAAACCACACACACCTTACAAATAACATCAAATACCCCAGTCTGTAAGCTGCATATGCAATATCTCACAAAAGTGAGCACGCCTCTCACATTTTTGTATATATTTTATTATATCTTTTCATGTGACAACACTGAGGAAATTACACTTTGCTACAATGTAAAGTAGTGAGTGTACAGTGTGTAAATTTGCTGTCCCCTCAAAATAACTCAACACACAACCATTAAACCCCTAGCAACAAAAGTGAGTACACCCCTAAGTGAAAATGTCCAAATTGGGCCCATCTCGCCATTTTCCACTCAGAACAGCCCTCGCTGGGGTCAACCAAAGAAGTTGAGTGCACGTGCTTAGCGTCATATCCAGAGGTTGTCTTTGGGAAATAGACATATGAGTGCTTCCAGCATTGCTGCAGAGGTTGAAGGGGTGGGGGTCAGCCTGTCGGTGCTCAGATTATATGCCGCACACTGCATCAAATTGGTCTGCATGGCTGTCATCCCAGAAGGACGCCTCTTTTAAAAATTATGCACAAGAAAGAAAAAACAGTTTGCTGAAGACAAGCAGACTAAGGATATGGATTACTGGAACCATGTCTAGTAGTCTGATGAGACCAAGAAAAACTTATTTGGTTGAGATGGTGTCAAGCTTGTGTCATGGCAACCAGGTGAGAAGTACAAAGACGAGTGTGTCTTGCCTATAGTCAAGCATGGTGGTGGGAGTGTCATGGTCTCGGGCTGCATGAGTGCTGCCAGCACTAGGGAGCTACAGTTCATTGAAGGAACTTTGAATGCCAACATGTACTGTGACATTCTGTAGCAGAGCATGATCTTCAGAGACTGGGCCGCAGGGCAGTATTCAAACATGATAAGGACTCCAAACACACCTCCAAGACGACTACTGCCTTGCCAAAGAAGCTGAGGGTAAAGGTGATGAACTGGCCAAGCATGTCTCCAGACCTAAACTCTATTAAGCATCTGTGGGGCATCCTCAAATGGAAGGTGGAGGAGCGCAAGGTCTCTAACAACCACCAGCTCTGTGATAGTGTCATGGAGGAGTGGAATAGGACTCCAGTAACATACTTTAAAGCTCCGGTGAACTCCATGCCTAAGAGGGTTAAGGCAGTGCTGGAAAATAATGATGGCCACACAAAATATTGACATGTTGGGCCCACTTTGGGCATTTTCACTTATGGGTGTACTCACTTTTATTGCCAGCGGTTTAGACATTAATGGCTGTGCGTTGAGTTATTTTGAGGGGACAGCAAATTCACACTGTTATACAAGCTGTACACTCATTACTTTACATTGTAGCAAAGTGTCATTTCTTCGGTGTTGTCACATGAAAACATATAATAAAATATTTACAAAAATGTGCGGGGTGTACTCACTTTTGTGAGATACTGTATATGAAAATTGGGATCAATGCAAGGGAAGAACATTGACTGTAAATATCCTCACACATCGCAATTCATGAACATATTTTTTGCTTCCCTATATCATAGCAGTAAAGAGATGTACACTGTCAATCCACACAATAGAATAATTATGCAGAGAAGAGGTCATCTCAAGAATAAGTGCATTCTGTTTATGAGTACATAGTGTGATCACTAAATGTAATGTGTAAATTCGTTTTGTCACAATATCTCAACTTTAGATAATAAAGGTAAGTATTGTACCTCTTTTAGTCACTAAAGCCCAGTATATGACAAAAGTCAACATTGAAATACCTGCTGTGTTACCAGGCACAGGGGTGCTAGACCGGGAAAGGCCAACCAAAGCTCTCAGAGTTGAATTTTTTTGGGGGCACCCCTATGTGCAATAATCTGTTGTTCTTTGAGTAATGTATTAACGTGCGTATGCCACTCCTCAAACTTAGTGGGAGTAGAGGAAAGCCCTTCCATGGCTATAAGTTTGCGTGCAGGAATAATAATCTAGTGATAGGGACTCTAACTTTAGGCAAGCCTCCCTCTTCACACAGACTCCCTTATATACATGTCAGTGGGCCATGAATACTTTGCATCTGGAAAACTCCTTTCATACTGCCAGGAAGGGCTCAGCCCTTCCTTCTCAGAACAGGGCGCTCAGCTGTCGGTTAATTGCCAGCTCCAATCTTTTCCACAGTGACTCACCTGATCATCAGTCCTGCTGGTTACTTAAGCTGTTCAGTTCAGTTCCTCTCTGCCTTCGCCTTGGTCAAACACATATGGAGACTCTCTCCTATGTACCTGTTGAAGATCGCTTGGCTGATGTCCCTTCTGGTTCCTGATCCCGCTTGCTGTTCCACTACACTTATTCTCTGGTTTCCTGATTTCCTGGCCTTTCCTGAAGTATGATGATCTCTGGCTCCCTTGCCTTGTCTGACTATCCATTCCGGGTTACCGAACTCTAGCTATGGTTTGACTAAATTGCTCTGTTTACCTTTTATTATTATTATTTTTATTAAACAAGATGGAGACAGAAGTACAGTTAAATCATACTTGTTTAATAATAATAAAAGTAAATAGAACAAACATAGTCAAAACATAGCCAAAGTTCGGTAACCGGAAATGGATAGTCAGACAAGCCAGAAAGTCAGGAAGCCAAGGATCAACGTAGTGGAACAGCAAGCAGAACCAGAAGGAACGTCAGCCAAGCAAGTCTTTAACAGGCACACAGGAGGGAGTCTCTGTGATGTTGACCAGGTGAAAGAAGAGATCGTCTGGGCTGGACGGCTTAAGTACGCTGGACTGATGAGCAGGATATCACCAACAAGTGAGTCACTGTGGAGAGATAGGAGCTGGTAATTAACTGACAGCTGAGCGGCCAGCTCAGAGAAGGAAGGACTGAGCCCAGCACTGACAGGAAGCCACCAGCAACCCCAGTCGTCATCCAAGGACTGGATGTGGAGGTAGTAGAGAGGTACAAGTATTGGGGGTGCACATAGATAATAAGGTGGACTGGAGCAAGAACACGGAGGTGCTCTAAAGGAAGGGCCAGAGCCGCCTCTACTTTTTTTGAGGGGACTGAGATCCTTCAACATCTGCCAGACAATGCTGAAGATGTTTTAGGAGTCTGTGGTGGCCAGCGCTCTCCTCTATGCAATGGCATGCTGGGGATGGGTTTCTGACACCAACAGACTCAACAAACTCATTCGCAAGGCTGATGTTGTTGAATTAGAATTTGAGTCTTTTACAACAGGGTTGGAGAGGAGAATGTCGTTCAAGTTACGTTCAATCTTGGACAACTCCTCCCACCCACTCCACAATACTCTGGTTAGTCTGCGGAGTACCATCACTGACAGATTGTTACATCCACAATGCATCACAGGAAATAATTTTTGCCTGTGGCAATCAAGATATTTAATTATTTTCTGTGAGGGCTGGAAGTGAAGATTTAATTATGGTTTATGATCAGGATTTTGTGTTGTTTTTATAGTATGTTGGTATTGCGTTGGTTATTATTTGGGTTGGTGTTAGAGAAAGTGGTATATTATTTGTATTTGGTAGTTTGCCTGTTATTTTAATCTGTGTTATTTATTCTATGATGTATTTTAATTGTATGGGTGTTTTATTTGTAGTGTAGTTTTAATTTAGTTTTTTGGTGTTAATGGGTGTTATTGGTAATTTTGTTGTATTTTTGCTTCTTGTTCAGTTGATTGTTGTGATCTTGTGCTGTCTTTGTTAAGTGTGTCTATGTCATAACAATTTCACCCACCCAGAGGGTTAGAGTACCCAGGTATTTATCTAGAAGTTGAATATACAGGGAGGAAATCTGTGGCTTTAGCGAGAGACTCAATGAGAAGGGTTGGCGTTAAAGATAGTTTTGTTTTATGCAAACAGGCTATGGTGAGAAGCCCAATGTGGGTATCCAGCCACATAACAGGCTTAGAGAAATCTAAACCGGGTTTAAAAATGTATGAAAGTTAATAACAAAGATATCAATACCTGGCCCCAGTTAACAAGGCGGTGGACTGCCTGTGATTGCAATGTATGTTTCTTAGTACATATAAGCTAGGCACTGTTAATTTTAATGCGAAGTCTCTATTTTGTATTTTTGAAAAATTTAATAAAAACTATTGAAAACTAAAGATAGTTTTGTCGATTTGACTTGGGAAGTAAGTATATGGCTAATGTGGAGATATAGAAAAAGTCTGTAAGATAGAATTTTGCACATCTTTTGTGTATCTTGGAAGGATACACAGTTTGTTTTTATCTACAGACGCCCCTTATTTGCATAGGCAGATTTTTTGTATTGGTGAACTAAGGCCGGTCATACATGGTTTCAGACCATTAATGGGCTGGCTGAATGTACCATGTTGTTAGATCAATCAACTTGGGTACAACTAACCAGCCAGATTCGCTTGCGTTTATCGCAAGCGGCTGCTATAGGAAAAGACAATTGCTGATTCCCCTGTCAGCACTGTCTGTGTTGATTGGGGAAACATTTTGCAGGGAAAAAAAAATTGCACCATGTATGGCCGACCTGACCCTTTAAGCAGATCATGTTATGTCATGGCAAACACAAACTGCACCACAAGTATGGTTTTAAAAATTTCAACTGTAATTTCAAGATCCACCAATATGCCCAGAGCTCAGTAAACAATAAGCTATACCAACACAGTTTAGATAGATATAACAAATAGTTCTGTTTAATAAGGCACCAACTCCCAAGCATCTTTCACGGCTCTGACAAAAGTAAAGTCTACTTGTTTGCCATGCCTTATGCCGCGTACACATGGGCGGACTGTATGGCGTACTTAGTTCGTCATACAATCCGACGGACAGTCCATCGTACTTTCGACTGAACGGACTTGACCACACACGGATGCACAAACAGTCCGTCGAAAGCTTGCGCGATGACATGTACAGCACGTACGACGGGACTAGAAATAGGAAGTCCAAGACACAGCAAAGCACCCTTCCGCCGTGTAAATCCTTTCTGGGCATGCGCCATTCTTAGTCCATCGAACTAGCATACTGACGAGCGGATTGTCCGCTGAAACCAAAGTATGACAGACAGAATTTCGAAAAATCCGAAATTCTTAGTACGCCGGACTGCACGCTGAAAAAGTCCGCTGAAGCCCACACACGAGCGGATTGTCCGCTGAAATGTGTTTTGACGGACTAAGTACGCCATACAGTCCGCCCGTGTGTACGCGGCATTAGAGCAATTTGAATCTAATTTATCTGTGCTTCTTTTTACTACACAGACAGGAAATTCTCGTACTCCTCAATCTT
This sequence comes from Lithobates pipiens, assembly GCF_037356315.1. Classification (NCBI taxonomy): domain Eukaryota; kingdom Metazoa; phylum Chordata; class Amphibia; order Anura; family Ranidae; genus Lithobates; species Lithobates pipiens. Next base: position 262,698,398 of record NW_027507785.1, on the reverse strand, counting down.
CCGTTCTGTATAGACAGTGGGTTAACTTGGGGGATAGCTACACAGTGATAGAGCCTCACCTGTTCTTCCAGCTGCTGCCTTTGCTTTTTGGCTTTACTCTGCTTATAATAGTCCATGATCATCATAGCAGCATAAATCTTGCCCACAGTCAGATCTGAGGCTAAGAGAGAATAGAAATATGTTTAAAATAACCACTTTGCAGATGTACAGTAATAATGACCTATAATTGTATTTCAGGTACTTCTACATTCTACATAATGGTTTGTGTTATTTCCAAATATGCAGTATCTTATTCTAATAATAACCCATGTGACTGCCTTTTATGGAAGCCATTGGAAAATGGAGAGAACAATTGACTGCATAATGGAAAGATGTGTACACACTTTTAAAGTAGAATTACCTATGGATCAGGATCCAATCAGAGCTCCATGATTATTTTTTCAGATTCTAAGATAACCAGATATGCCATACTGTATATACCTCGTGGAATCAACCACTTTGGGATCCCACAACTATGCAATATGCAAAACCAGCACTTTGTATTACATATTAATAATACACTCAGGCTGGCTGGAAGATCTGATCAGTCAAATATTATTGCAACTCCCTGAACTCTTTCCTGCACTTGTCACTCTCCATTTTCTGTCCTTTAAGAGCACAAGCAGCTGCCCTGATCATTCCCTCCCATGACCAGCACTCCCCAGATTCCGTCACCAGACAGTGCTTAGCACAGTAGCCCCAACATTAGGCTTGGGGATGTGACAGAAAACTCCCTAGCTATGTCTCGGCCTGTCCCTGGCTCCCAGTCACTTCTGAGGGTTCGGAGATCAATCTGGGGAGGAAATGGGCTACAGAGGCAAAGAAGCTCCTAGGCAGTCTGTCATTCTTTCAGCAGCAGTGGCTGGAGGAAGGGATGGCTCTGAGCTCTGCTTAGTACACCCTTCCCCCGCACTGTCACCCAGGCCCCACCAACATCACCCTACCCTCCCTGATGCAATTTCTATCACCCCACCACCCCCCACTTTTACATCCCCCTTACCTTCTTTTAAATCCACCACTGTACCTGTACCCTGCCTTTTAACACTGCATCTGTACATGCTTCACCCTAATCTCACCTGCATATCTGCACCATGCTCCACTCTCACCACTGCTCCTGTGCCTGCTCCCACACCTGTATGCTGCCTCCCCAGCTCTCACCAATGCACCTGGAAATTGCTCCACTCACACCCAATGCGTGCACTGCCCCTCCACTGCTCCCAATACTGCCCCCTCCCTGCTCTTCCATAATCCCTGCACCCCAAACTGCACAATGCACCACAGAACCTCCTCTCCCCAACAGCCCCAAATGCTGAACCCCACCTCCAAACTCAGCCCCCCCCTTTCCCCACCACACCTACACCCACTTGCTCTTACCACAACACCTTTCCCCCTCTCATAGCTGCACCTTATCTCTAGCCACACTCCATGCATGCATGAAGCCTAGCTTCCACTCTTGCCAATATGCCTGCATTATCACTAACACCACCTACCCACAGACCCATCTCTCCCCTGACATGTGCACCCACCTCCCAAAAATAAAGTAAGTGGTAATACAAAGGAAGAGCTGGCAGAACATTTTCCAACTAATTAGGTTAATTGACAACAGATCAGTCAGTAACATGACTGGGTATAAAAAGGTCTTCTTAGATAGTCAGAGGATCTCAGAAGTAAAGATGGGCAGAGGTTCACCAATCCATGAAAGGCTGAATCTAAAGATTATCAAACATTTTCAGAATGATGTTCCTCAACATAAAATTGCAAAGACTTTAAATATATCATCATTTAGACTTTAAATTTATCATCATCTACAGTAGATAATAGCATTAAAAAAATCCTAAGAATCTAGAGAAATCTCAGTACGCAAGGGACAAGGCTGAACTGTAATGCTGGATGCCCATGATCTTTGGGCCCTCAGATGGAACTTAATTAAAAACAGGCATGTTTTTGTGATGGACATCACTGCATAGGCTCCAAAAATCACTGTCTGTGAACACACTTTGCTGTCCCATCCAAAAATAAATTTTAAAGCCCTATCATGCAAAGAAGAAGCCATATCTGAAACTGATTCAGAAACACAACCA